>NC_090757.1:13723821-13741321 GCF_036898095.1 Palaemon carinicauda
AATTTGACAGACCCAATGTAACAGGCTTAACTTAACACATCTCAACGTCACAGCCTCTGTTCAAAACATCTTAACGTAACAGTCTCAGCACAATCCTCAATATAACAAACTCAATTTAACATACCACAATGTAACATCCCTAATCTTAGCAGACCTCAATTTTACAGGCTCAAGTCAACAAACCCCAATATAACAGGTTCAAATGGACGGGGCTTAACAAACACTGTTTAATTCAACAAACTTAAAAAACTGACTGTAACATAATAGGCACTTTATGATATCTAAATATATTAGGCTCAAACTTGACAGACAAAGTTAAAGGCTCAATTCAATAGACCCAACCGCTAAAGGCTTACCCTAACAGATCTAAACATAATAAGCTCATGTTAACTGAGATTAACATAACAGGTTCAATTTAACAGACACGCTGTAAAAGGTTCAATTTAAACAAATTGCAGGCTAATCTCAAAAGACCTTAACATAACAGGCTTAGCTTGATAGATCTCGGCATAACTCTATTTAACAGACCTAAAATTAACAGGATTTACTTAATAAACCTCTATGTGACTGGTAACAGACATTAATGTAATAAGCTCAGCAGATCTTTTTGTAACAACCTTAACTCAAGGACCTCCGGTGTAACAGGTTCAACTCAACAGTGCTAAAGGTAATTGGCTCAATTGAACAGACTCAATGTGCCACTTAACAGACATCAAAGTATTAAGCGTAGCCTATGCTCAATTTAAGCCCTCAAAGAAACAGGCTCAACTTAACAGACGTAAATGTAACAGGCTTAACTCAACAGATATGACTGTAACAGGCTCCAGCTTAGGTAACTTCAACAAATGGACTACGATTAACTTACCTTACCTAGCAGACATGAATGTAACAAATATTAACGTAACAGGCTTTAACTTAACAGACCCAAACTTCACAGATTTCTGAACTTATCAGCTTTATTGCCATTATTATTATTACTTCTACTAGCTAAGCTACAACCCTAGTTGGAAAAGCAGGATGCAGTAAGCTCAAGGTTTCAAATAGTGTAAAATAGCACAATGAGGAAAGGATGTTAGGAAATATATGAGAAGGAATGAATAAATATAAAATATCTCTAGATCAGTAACAATGTCAATACAGATTTTCATATATGAACTGTGAAGAGAGATTTATGTCAGTCAGTCCAATATAAAAACATTTGCTGCAAGTTTGAACTCATGAAGCACCAATGATTCAAATGTTGGCTTAAGATCATTACACAATCTGCTCAGAGCTGGAATAAAACTTCTAGAAAAATTTGTAGTGTTGAACCTTGATAAAGAAGGCAAGACTATTAGAATTAACTACATACTTAGTATTATGCACAGGATGGTAAAGCCTAGGAAGATCTGCATACAAAGGATGGTCAGAATTATGAAAAATTTTATGCAACATTCATGAAGAACTAATTGAACGATGGTGCCACAGATTAATATCTAGATCGGGAATAAGAAATTTAAGACTCCACGTTTTTGTGCAACAAATTAAGATGAGAGATAGCAGCTGAGGACCAGACGGGTGTACAATACTTTAAACAAGGTAGAATAAAAGGAATTAACTCATTTCTTCAGAATAGATTGTTTACCGAAAATCTTGAAAAACTTTCTCAATAAGCCATTTTTTTTGTGCAATTGAAGACCAAACAGACCGAATGTATTTCTCAAAAGTAAATGTACTATCAAGAATCATAAAGGTAAGGAAACATTATCAATGCAGATGTCTGAATGTTGAGGAGCCAATGTCCCCGACCTATTTGCAATGATACTTTGATCATTGTTACGATTCAACTTCATGCACCATAGTTTACACCATGCACTAATCTTAAATTAGCTAGATCTCTATTAAGGAATTCAGTAACCCCAGATCTAGATTCAGGAGATGGAATTGTAGCAAAGAGAGTAACATCATCTACATATACAAGAAGCTTGTTTTCTAGGTCAAATCATATATCATGTGGATACTGTATATGAAAAAATAATGGGACAAAAATCAAGAACATCAGATATCATTCATATACTCACAGTCATAAGCATTTCACGATATTCATTACATCCGAAAACAATAAATAATTTTGACTTAAGGACTCTAGCTATCATTTTCATTACACTTTCCTCATTATGAGTAAATATGATCTTAAAACATTATAAAATACCACAAAAACCTCCGTACACGTAGCGTTATCATTATTTTACTAAAATAAATATAAAATTCCCTATAATGAAAAAAGGAGTAGACTATTTGTAAAGTTAAGTACTTTTTTAAATATCAATGTGGTCACAAACCTTTCGTATTTCCCATGAAGCCACAAGCCTTTTGCAATTACCAACAAGATTAAAATCTTTACACTTGAGTCATGATGTTGAAAACCTTAAAAACGGAACTAAATCGTGTGATTTTGATGCTTTGGTAGCCCCTAAATGGATTCCGCTTATGACCAAAATCCCAATACTACTATTTTCCTACAAAAAAATATTTTAGTGGTAATAAAAATCAAATCTCTTTACAAACCCTTGCCGAATCAGTTTTCTTTCAGTGTTTCGCTGAAATTCGGATATCCTTAGTATGGATATCACCAAAACTCTTAAGGATTTCATTTTTAAGAGATTATTCCCGGATGGTTTTAAATCCTTAAATCGGCATTTGAAAAAGTAATGGATTAAGCACTCTAGCATCATTCCACGCAAGGCTCCCAAGAGATATAAAAGAAATATGGTTATGAAATTTTCTACAAACCGACAATCTAACCCTCGCTGATGGCGTCATAAAACTGGACAGTAACGACAGTAACAATGGGTTGAAAGACCATTAACAAGGAGAGAACATGCACAAAGAACATCATATAATATAAGGAAATCTGGACAGCGTAACGTCTCTATCTTTCTGTCATCTGGGTGTATTTAGAAGAGTAAGCATAAAGATAACTCTGTAATAAAAGCGGACATTCCCTTCTTGACAAACATAGATGGCAGATAAGAAGTCGTCTTCATTACCTGTTGCGTTGTTAAGACGAGCAACAGGTACGTCGAGAAAATGGAAAACAGAGAAGAGAGACCCCCTTTCAATTGACCATTTATTTACCCCATCGTGGAAAGTGAATATAAAAACTCATTTTAGGGGGTAGTTTAGTGGCCACTAGAGTGTCTTGGCCTCTCGTTAGTGGTGAGACGTTCTCCTCTTCGCTATCTGGCGCGGGATGAGATCACGCAAGCTCCATTATATCAAGTCAATTTTTCATGCACTTTCACGGGATGAAATGAATCCCATTGCAAAGACCCTATGGGAGTAGAGATAGTGGATAATTTCCTTCTTACTTTCCTTTGTGTGAAATATGCGACTCAAAATTACTCATCTCTTGAATGTATACTGGGTGAAGTCTGGTGCACTTTCGCTCTCATATTATTATTATTATTACTAGCCAAGCTGCAACCTTAGTTGGAAAAGCAAGATGCTATAAGCCCAAGGGCTCCAACAGGGAGAAATAGCCCAGTGAGGAAAGGAAATAAGGAAATGATAAAAGATATGATGAAAAATTAACAATAAAATATTTAAAAAACGGTAACAACATCAAAAACAGATATGTCAAATATGAACTAAAAAGACTTATGGCAGCTTGTTCAAAATAAAAACATTTGCTGCAAGGAGGGGAGTCTGAAAAATTGTCATTGTGAATCAAAATGCATAAAATTTTCGATGAAAAACCCAATGTATTTCTACGACGACTTTTACATTTCTTAAGCAAAGTGCTATCACCTAATTCCATCTGAATAACCATCTTTAGTAACAGTTCTATTAACAATTTCCATGATTATTTGGGACATTTTCGAATCGTATTGAGAAATAAAATCCTAAAAGCTTTCATTAATTCATACAGAAAATCTCATCTTCGATTTTTAAGGGGGCATTAGGTGAATCCTTACGTATATATTCCAGTAGTATGATCAGTACCCATTTGTGATGGGTATAAAGACATTTGTGTGAAATCGTAGCCTACATCTTGATAAACCATTAAATACGTCTGTTCTTCAAACAATATTTACTTCTCCAACGAAAGCCTTGCTGGTGTTAGCGGAAACTGTGATATCCATTTTTTTATCTATTTAGTGCCGATGGCAACAATAATTCAATCTGCTTGTAATGTGGTTTCTGTTATTTCGCGAAATGGCTTCGGTTTCACGGTGCATAATAATAATAATAATAATAATAATAATAATAATAATAATAATAATAATGAAATACAATTAACCATAATTATAAAAATACAAAATTAATGATATTAAGAAATTATACGATATTGTTTATCAGAAGTCAGTAATTTTTAGTCCGAAAAAAATGTTCTTCCACCGACACGGTGCATAATAATAATAATAATAATAATAATAATAAAAATAATAATAATAATGAAAATACAAATAACCATAATTATAAAAATACAAAATTAATGATATTGAGAAATTATACGATATTGTTTATCAGAAGTCAGTAATTTCTACTCCTAAAAAAATGTTCTTCCACCGATTACCATTCTGTTATTATTTTCCCCTATAAAATTACTTCAAATAACAGAGAAGAAAGAGAACTTGTCAAGAACAACAAAGTCACTTGAGCGGAAATGCCAACTGATACGAAACATTTTGCGTTGGCACTGTGCCATATTTACAAACGCCAGTCTTTGTCTTCTAAGTAAAATGTTTCTAACTGAATAAGAAGTTTAATTCTCTTTTAAGGATTCAAATTAAGTCAGAAATAGGGAAAAATGAGTAGAATGTTTCGCAAAGAGTAATAATGAGTTTTTTTTTTTCTTATATTGACACTTGGCACCTACTTATAGACCGGATGGAAAGGATATCTGTCGCTTGTGGTTTACTGTCAGTTTTGTTTGTCCTTTCTGTGTGTTTGCTGCTCGAAAACGAGGCTCGATTGAAATTCACAAAGTTGTGAAGTATGTGAAAAGTCAAGGTAATTATTTTTTTTTCACAGAAAACAGAGAATCTTGAAGCGTAAGAAACGGCGCCATTTGAACTATTTTTGAGTTTTGACTATCACAAATGATTTAATGTTACTTGAAGAATACTGAAATCTCATATAGCAATAATAGTAGTACTATCTAGCCTTGACTATTAAGAGACATATCAGTATTACTTCATTCTATCATTGACTTGTAAATATGAATATGAAAGTGGTTACTAAAACTTGTAAATGTGTCTATGAAAGTGGTTATAAGAAAAGTGTCGTTAGTGGAAGGGGCTAGGTTGACATCGCCTTGTAATGCACCATCATAAGGAGATTCTCGCCTTCCGATCTAGCTACTTTCTTTCCTACTACGAATTTGATTTACAAACTAGAAAGGGCGTGTAACTGACAGGCTGAGTATAGTCCAATGGTAGTTTTGTTTTCTGTTGTGTAAATCACATCTGTTTTTGGTACTGTGAAAAATTATTCTGATATACTCAAATGTTCCTAAGAAAATATTTATTTCTCACTGTAATTTGAGCAGTCATTATTTACACTCATATGTGAGAGAGAGAGAGAGAGAGAGAGAGAGAGAGAGAGAGAGAGAGAGAGAGAGAGAGAGATTAGTTATCACTGTTGCTGAAATATAGAAAAATCCAATAGGCATTTTAAAACTAGGGGGATGAGAATGAACAAGTAAATAAAAAATTCCTTAAGAGAAATGCGTACAAGAAATAAAAATTTTAATTTTCTTTGCGGCCTTTATACCGTAATGTCTCGATCTACGTGACTCAACGGATTCAAATATAAAATATTCTTTTAATGGGGGAATACGACACGAAATGAAAATACCTTGATAATCCCGTAGACATCTGTATAAACACAAGATTGTCGACGGCTGGTTCAAGATATGTAGGTTTAAATGTTGCTCATGAGCGGCCCAGCTCTGTAAGAGTCGAGCTTGACTTATTGGGTTGCTCAATCTCCTTCTTTTGATAATAATAATCTTCATCATATTAGGGTCTCACTACCATAGTGATGGGTAGATGGAGATGGTTTGGACATGCTCTTCGCACTCCCAAACAGATATTAGTTCACCAAAACTTTCAACTGGACTCCACAAGGGACTAGAAGAGTTAGAAGACCCAGGCCTACATAGATGAGGACTATGAAGCGTTCAATAGCAGATGATGAATGGAGAAGTATTGTTTTAAAAGCTGAAGATAAGAGGCGACTAGTGAAATCTAACCGAGGCCCTTTGCGTCAATAGGCGTGGGATGCGACGATGATGACATGATGATGTTAGGACCAAGGGAAACCAATAGCTGGTACTATGTTCCTTAGGAATAAATTATTCGGTACATAATCATTTCAGGAATCAGTGGTTTTCCCAGGAAAAAAAAAAAAAAACATTTTAAGAAACATTCTGAATTATTTGTTTACTCCAATAAGTTGAAAAAAGGGAATGTAATATATCAACAAAAATCGGATAGTTTCGCAATCTGTTGATCGATCATAACTAAATTTTATATATACTGTAGTACGGAAGGATATGAGACAAAATAAGATATATCTGGACTCAACATACACACAGATGTACACTCATCTATGTGTATGTGTGTATGTATGTGTGTATATAGGACGTCTGTAAAATCTCTTTATAATTAAAAAATATATCATAATACCAAATAAACGGACAAAAATGTGGAAATTATTGCAACTCGAGTGGTCAAAACATTCTCATGTTCATCCTTATTTCTATCAGTCATAAGTTCGAGTCCTTGGTCGGGCAGAAATATTTATCATTAAAGGAAGTTTCTTATGGGGTAGAGATCCCATGGCAGAGATAATTAGATATTAAAGGATATTTCCAGCTTATTTAAGAATAATATAGATGTATGTATGTATGTAAGTATATATATATATATATATATATATATATATATATATATATATATATATATATATATATATATATATATACAGAATCCAGACTTTAATGTATTAATATATATGGCTTATTTGAAATATATATATATATATATATATATATATATATATATATATATATATATATATATATATATATATATATATATATATATATACACACACACACAAACAAGTACATACATACACACACAACAACAATAAATGGAACCGTTTCTAGTCCATAGTAGAACAAAAGCCTCAGACATATTTCTACTCATAATCTGGGTTTTGACCAGTTTTCATCACCACGCTGGCCAAAGCGGTTGGTGATGGGGAGGAGATTTTTGTCTGATCACTCACAGCAAACCAACCTAGTATGGGTGTCCTTGACTAGTAAAGCTTTGTTGATCATGGCGATATCCAAAAACTTTCACCAAGTTAAGTTATCAGAGAGGATATATATATATATATATATATATATATATATATATATATATGCAATGTGTATATATACATGTGTACATAAGTACATATATAAATGTATATATATTATGTATATACTCGCATGTGTGGATTTTACACATATTTGTACTGTATACTGTATTACATATGCATATATACACATTTATGTATTTCAAAATTTACATGTGACAATAGAATAATCTCCAACAGATTTAGTGGATTTGAGAACATAGCCATCAGAAGGATATTTGTAGTTAAATGGCAAGACAGGATTAGTAATGATACTATGACAGAGAATACTCTAGTGCCATTACTCGAGTACCATATGTGGATGAGATCATGATGAGGGGTAGATGGAGATGATTTGGGCATGCTCTTCGCACTCCCAAGGAGAGATTAGTTCACCAAACGTTTAGCATGGCTCCACTAGGCACTAGAAGAGTTGGATGACCCAGGCCTACATTGCTGAGGACTATAAAGCGTGAAGTAGATGGTGAATGGAAAAGTACTGAAAGCTCAAGATAAGAGACGACTTTGCGTCAATATACGTAGGTGGAGATGATATACATATATGCATATATATATATATATATATATATATATATATATATATATATATATATATATATATATATGTATGTATGTATGTATATATATATATATATATATATATATATATATATATATATATATATATATATATATATATATATATATATATATATATATTGCAATCATCTTAATTTCATACTTGTAGATTACAGATATTGCGACTACTAAGCATTATGAATCAGACATTTATCAAAATTTAATCTTTTGCATTAAATTTCAAAATAATTTTTGTTTTAAATTAGTAATGCTACTTTATAGGCAATTAAATCGCAGTGCTCACCTCTGCATACCTTTTAAAACATATAAAAGACTTCATTCATTTAAAAAATATTACTACCAATACACGAACAATAAAAATCTATATCTGGCTTGACGAGAGATTGATAAGGTCTATTTCAGAAAAGAAGAAATCAATGCTTGCGTGACATTTAATAGCTCATTTCCGAACTGGAAAAGAGAGAGAGAGAGAGAGAGAGAGAGAGAGAGAGAGAGAGAGAGAGAGAGAGAGAGAGAGAGAGAGAGAGAGAGAGAGAGAGAGAGAGAGGAGAGAGAGTTTTCCGAACAAACACATGTTCATAGTAAATCTTAGGTTCTAATTAATTAAATTGAAGGTGAAAATAATCCACACCAGGTTCGAAAAGTAAATCCAGTCTAGGAAGCAGGTATTACGAATAAGTAAATGATTGATTATGGATACCTTACTTTCCCCATTTATGAAAAGCTTACTATTCCAGTTTTCTCGTCCCGCAGCATAATTTGAATTTTTACAGGTCCAAGATGAGTACCATAACTTTTATAGAGATGACCATTACTAGGGTAACTTAAATAGCATAACTAATATTTGAATGATGCTACTCTCTTTGCATCAATTACATCCCCTGCATGTAGACTGAGATGTTGAATCCCTTAATCGAGATCTAGCTAAAATTAGTGCATAGAGCAATTATGGGACATAAAATTGAATACTTACAACACTCAAGGTATTATGGTAAGTAAGTTGAGAATAGTGGCTCCTCATCATCCGGATCTCAGTTTTGGTAATGTTTCCTTAACAACTCAGTAGGACTCTTTAAAATTTCAGGTGTGATTCTCGACAGCAAATTTACTTTTGAGAAACACATTAGGTCTGTGTCTTCTTTAATTAAAAAGAAAAAAAAAGGCTAATTGATTAAGTCATATTAGATTGTCGGTGATCAATCTATTCTGAAGTGTTTCAATCATTTCATTTAACCCTATTTCGAGTTTTGTTGTCCTGTCCGTTTTTCAGCTGCTGATTCTCACCTTTGTTGGACAGGAACTTACGGTCTATTAAATTTCTTATTACTGATCTAGATAGTAATACTTAGTGTCGTTGTTCAATTAGTTCGTTATACATGTTGCATAAGATTTTTCATTTATTCTGACCATCCTTTATATTCAGATTTTCCTGGACATTACCATCATGTTCGTAATACTACTTATGCAGTTAATTCTAATAGTCATGCCTTCTCCATAATGAGACCTTTAAAGTACACAGCAGTCTAGAAGTTTTATTCCAACTGTGACAAAGCTGAGGAATGATCTCCCTAATCAGGTAGTTGAATCGGTTGGACTTTAAAAGTTCAAACTTGCAGCAAATGTTTTTTATTTTGATCGGGCTGACATAAGACTTTTTATAGCTCATATATGAAAGATCTGCTTAAATGTTGTTACTGTTCTTAAAATATTCCATCTTAATTGTTTATTAGTTCTCATATATGTTGATATTTCCTTATTTCCTTTTCTCACTAAGCTATTTTCCCCTGTTGGAACCCTTGGCCTTATAGCATCCTACTTTTCCAACTATGATTGTAGCTTAGCCAGAAACATTAATAATAATAATTGGAATCATTTCGTTCATTGCGTCATCACCCTATTTTCCAACTATGGTTGTAGCTTATCCAGTAACATTAATAATAACAATTGGAATCAATTCATTCATTAGGTCATCACCCTACTTTTCCAACTATGGTTGTAGTTTATCCAGTAACATTAATAATAATAATTGGAATCAATTCATTCATTGCGTCACCACCCTACTTTTCCAACTATGGTTGTAGCTTATCCAGTAACACTAATAATAATAATATGAATCAATTCATTCGTTGGGCCATCACCCTACTTTTCCAACTATGGTTGTAGCTTATCCAGTATCATTAATAATAATCATTGGAATCAATTCGTTCACTGCGTCATCAGGAGAAATTTTATAAAATTATCACGATTTCATATCTGCTGCAATCAAACATTCACCCATTTACAAAAGCAAACAAAATAACGCTAATTTTTTTCAGGTTTGATATTTGAAAAAAAAAAAAAAAAAAGTTTCCGCAAAATGAATTAAATTACTACAAGGAAAACCACAGTGAAAACGGTAGAAAACAAATTGAAACACATGCAATCAATTATGATGGTTAAGTGACAACTGATACAAAATCAATTAGAAGAAAGTTTTTTTTTTTTTTTGTCTGAAATACGACTCTGAAAAGAATATATCTAATATGACTTTTTATTTTTATTTTGAATAAGTTGTTTTAAATGAGAACTTTTCTGTAATAGTTTTGTGTCAAGAAGCTTTCTGAAATTAGAATTAGTCTTAAATAAGCTTTCTGAAACAGATTTTCTCAATACATTGTCCATTAAAAAAAAGTTCTCTGAAGTGAGAAATTATCAGAAATAAGATATCTTAAATAAGAAGCTTTTTGGAATAAGAAGTATTCTAAAACAAGGAGTCTGAAATAAGCTTTCTGAAACCATAAAGCTTCTCAAATAAGATTTCTGAAGCAAGAAGGTTTTCTGAACTAAGTTTTCCAAAACAAGAAGTTTTCTAAAATAAGTTTTCTGTAACCAAAAGGTTTCTCAAGTACGTTATCTGAAATACGAAATTTTCTAAGACGAAGTTGTACCCTGAAATAAGGAGTGTAGCTTTATAAGCTACTTATCACCTCTAGGATCTCACCCGAAAGAAAAGGGGACTGGAAAAACCCAGCTCCCCTGCATAGCTGGCCAAGATGTTGAGGAGGGCTGTGAACATTGCTACCATTAGTGAGGAGGACATCATGGGAGAGGAGATAGGCGAAGATGGAATGGTAAGTTTTTATGAACATACATGTATAAATATTTCTATTATTTATGGTGATACTACTATAATGTTTATATCATTTAAGATGGCACAAGCATTATGTTTATATCATTTAATAGAAACCATGTATACTTTTATTTTTCAAAATAATTAATTTTACTACGTTATCTTGTTTTATATTTACTTGTTGATAGAACAGTTTCATTCATATGAATATATTTTGTAAATTTGCATAAATGTTTTGTTGAAATCCACTTAACACCGGCTTTAACCCCCTGAGTACTCATTCTACAATTAAAAAATATATCCTAATACGAATTCCCCTTTACATTAAATTGTATCTTATTGCACCATACCTTACCAAAACAAACATTCATTACTCTTTACAATCAAAATTCCTAATTTTTCCGGAACAGCTGATTAGTTAAAAGTTAATATTAAATAAAATCCCAATGAATGAAAGCTATATGGATTAGCTTCGGAGAATATATTCTGCTGTACAGATGGTGAAAGTTTTTTTAAAAAATATTTTTAAATTCAGATACATTTCTGTTCTTTTTTGACTGAAGGTCAATAAAACAAAATTTATACTTCTTAATAACTAAAATCATTACTCAGTATAATTCGAGATTATTCTTATTATGATGTTAAGCGTACAGACTAATAAGCAATAAAATATAAAAGAAAAAAAAATAAAAGTAATTAAAATGGCTTTCAAATAAAAAGAAGAGCTTCAAAGCCCTCAAGAAAGGTACTTAGTTTATCACAGTATTTAACATTATAAAAATGGATAAAAAAAAAAAAAAGAGAGAAACCTTGTACCTTATATTATAATTCTTGGTGATATTTGGTTTTACATTTATAAAATAGACTTGATAATTCGGATGCTAAGAGAATGGGAACTAAAGAAATATATCTTAAAGATCTAATGATAAATAGTTTATATGTTTAGTTTTACAAATACATTGGCTATCTATTAAATTTACTAATGAACTTCGTTATATATTTCATTCAGTTATCAATGGAATTATTATGGATTGTATATCAAAGCCTTTCTAAATACATAAGTATTTCCTTCTATAGTAGTAGTAATAATAATAATAATAATAATAATAATAATAATAATTTGTTTTTTCCTAACAGGTTGAAACCATTCCACCTTGCCGACTGAGTGGAGAAAGGTATGTTTCATTATAAATATTAATTTCCTTTGATAAATTATATTAGAATCTAACGCTTGAAATATACCCCTTTCAAGATATTTCTCAAAACACTAAATACAGGGAAAAGTAAAAAGCTACTTGAATTATAAATTGTTAGAAGCCAAAAGACGATAATAACCTTCGTGTCATACTTCCCTTATTACCGAAATTTTCTTAAAGTTTTTCTTCCTTTATCAAAGAAAATAATTTTCTTATCATTTTATTTGCCATGAAAATTTCTTGAATTGACACTCTAATCAGCAACTCTTGGTACTTTTCAAGCCCGTAATGCAATTACAAAATATAACTCCAATTGTTTGGTACTTATACATACATACATACATATACCAAAGGCACTTCCCCCAATTTTGGGGGGTAGCCGACATCAACAAGAACAAAACAAAAAAAAGGGGACCTCTACTCTCTATGTTCCTCCAGCCTAACCAGGGACTCAGCCGAGTTCAGCTGGTACTGCTAGGGTGCCACAGCCCAACCTCCCACATTTCCACCACAGATGAAGCTTCATACTGCTGAGTCCCCTACTGCTGCTACCTCCGCGGTCATCTAAGGCACCGGAGGAAGCAGCAGGGCCTACCGGAACTGCGTCACAATCGCTCGCCATTCATTCCTATTTCTAGCACGCTCTCTTGCCTCTCTCACATCTATCCTCCTATCACCCAGAGCTTTCTTCACACCATCCATCCACCCAAACCTTGGCCTTCCTCTTGTACTTCTCCCATCAACTCTTGCATTCATCACCTTCTTTAGCAGACAGCCATTTTCCATTCTCTCAACATGGCCAAACCACCTCAACACATTCATATCCACTCTAGCCGCTAACTCATTTCTTACACCCGTTCTCACCCTCACCACCTCGTTCCTGACCCTATCTACCCGAGATACACCAGCCATACTCCTCAGACACTTCATCTCAAACACATTCAATTTCTGTCTCTCCATCACTTTCATTCCCCACAACTCCGATCCATACATCACAGTTGGTACAATCACTTTCTCATATAGAACTCTCTTTACATTCATGCCCAACCCTCTATTTTTTACTACTCCCTTAACTGCCCCCAACACTTTGCAACCTTCATTCACTCTCTGACGTACATCTGCTTCCACTCCACCATTTGCTGCAACAACAGACCCCAAGTACTTAAACTGATCCACCTCCTCAAGTAACTCTCCATTCAACATGACATTCAACCTTGCACCACCTTCCCTTCTCATACATCTCATAACCTTACTCTTACCCACATTAACTCTCAACTTCCTTCTCTCACACACTCTTCCAAATTCTGTCACTAGTCGGTCAAGCTTCTCTTCTGTGTCTGCTACCAGTACCGTATCATCCGCAAACAACAACTGATTTACCTCCCATTCATGATCATTCTCGTCTACCAGTTTTAATCCTCGTCCAAGCACTCGAGCATTCACCTCTCTCACCACTCCATCAACATACAAGTTAAACAACCACGGCGACATCACACATCCCTGTCTCAGCCCCACTCTCACCGGAAACCAATCGCTCACTTCATTTCCTATTCTAACACATGCTTTACTACCTTTGTAGAAACTTTTCACTGCTTGCAACAACCTTCCACCAACTCCATATAACCTCATCACATTCCACATTGCTTCCCTATCAACTCTATCATATGCTTTCTCCAGATCCATAAACGCAACATACACCTCCTTACCTTTTGCTAAATATTTCTCGCATATCTGCCTAACTGTAAAAATCTGATTCATACAACCCCTACCTCTTCTAAAACCCCCCTGTACTTCCCAGATTGCATTCTCTGTTTTATCCTTAATCAGTACTCTACCATACACTTTTCCAACTACACTCAACAAACTAATACCTCTTGAATTACAACACCCGTCATGAAATATCCCCAAAATTTATAATTGTTTGTCACCTTTTTAAACTCGTGATGCAATGGAAAAATAAAATCCAATTCCTTGTTATTTAGTCAAACCCGTAATGTAATGCACCCCAAAAAATCCAGTTGTTTGTTACTCAAACTCGTAATGCAATTACCCCCCCCCCCCCAAAAAAAAAAAAACACAATTTGTTAGTCAAACCCGTCATGCAATGCTAAAAAAATCCAATTATTTGTTATTCAGTCAAACCCGTTATGCAATGCAGAAAAAAATCCAATTGTTTGTTATATAAATCCGTAATGCAAGATCTCAAAATACAATTGTTTGTTACTTAGTCAAATCTGTAATGCAAAACTCGCCAAAAAATCTAATTGATTTTTACTTAGTCAAACCCATAATGTAATAACAAAAAAAACCTAATTGTTTGTTACATAGTCAAACCCGTAATGCAATACACTCCAAAATACAACTGTTTGTTACTTACACAAAACAAACATTCATTACTCTTTACAATCAAAATTCCTATTTTTTCCGGAACAGCTGATTAGTTAAAAGTTAATATTAAAAAAATCCCAATGAATGAAAGCTATATGGATTAGCTTCGAATTAGCAATGAAAAAAAGAAACAAATAATTGTTATTCATACATTTTCGCCATTACCAGGATCCACTTAGACTGGTCAGCACATATCCACTGCAGATTAATCTAGCAGACAAAAACTGACATATACGTTCTCCTCGAAAATATAAATTTCTATTAACATTTCACTGCTTTATGTACAAAATCTGAATGTTCTTGAAAGCTATATAGCTATATCTTACACATATACCGTTCAATGCTGCTAAATATCTCTAAAAAACAAACTAGTATTATGCCTAATGCTCTAGTTATATGTTGAAATTATATGCTTAAACAAACAATATGTACATGCATTATAAATAATCTAGCTTTACATCACTGCGTTCCGAGAGCGCAAACTCTTGACAAAAAGGAATGCAAGGAAGACATGGGTAGAGAATAAAATTGCATCATTTCATGGTCATGGCAATGGCAAAGACGAAGAAAATGAAATAATCGAGATGTAACATGGAAGAATTACAAAATAGCAAAGCTAATTTCAATCTGCGGCGAAAAGCCTTTCAATATAGTATATTTTGTATTAATGGATTTGTATACAAAAGAAGAGCACATCAGAAGTTTTTATTATTTATGTTATTATTGTTGCAGTTATTTCTAAACCAGGGTTAATTATAGGGACCGCCGTAGGCCTGGCATAACTAGAAATAAAGCAGATTTCAAGAGGTTCAATCTTTCGATTTCTGTTAGTTTGCCCTAAAACGACGTCATAAATATGACAACAAGAAATACCAATAAAATAATAATAATCAAGTTAACTTCTTTCTGTTTAAAAATTTGATTAAAGGACGAGCGAAGTGCATCAATCTAACTTTATTTTCTTAACTTCATTCTGTAAAAGGACGAAGTTTATCTAATACCTTTTCTTTCAATAGTTTCAGAGATGGACTGGATGAACTTGATACAATTGACATGCGCAGAAGGGACAATGGAACAGGTAAATAGTGAGATTCAATAATTTACATAAAACTGGCGCCGCAAAGACTATAACTATCAACCCCATATGGATTAAGTAAATATGAACAATTACGTCATTTTTACACCATTTTGTGTGGAGAGTGAACGACGGACATGTGTGAGTAAATAAAACTGCCGATGGTAGAACGAAAATGGAGGTCACAGACTGGGTGAAGTTAGGAAGGCAACAGGATGTGCCCAAGAGATTGGGTAGAATCTTGGAGTCACTATAGAGGGCACAGTTGAAATGCGTAAGGTGATTGTTCAATCAACTATTCTTTATGGAGATAAAGTATGAATGCTGAATGCTTATGTGTAGATACTGAATTCTTAAAAAAAACAAAACGCCAGAGGCTGAAGATTTTTTACCCTAATATCTCTGAAGGAGGTAGCCCTACTGGCAAGAAAGGACCTTCGACAACCATGAGGACATATGGTGGTGAAAGTTAGGGGAGACGGGCACTATTCGTTTAGGGGTTGGGGGAATGACATACAGCAGATGAGCCTTTTTTGGGTGCATGGAGGCGTTTTAATGGGATCATGATGCTTCAACAGCTGAAGTATGATCATAGCCGTGACCGTGAAGTAATTTTAATTACGGTAGTTAATAATTCATATTTTTGCCTCCCATTTGCCAGATTCCACAATTTTGTTTTCTTTGCCAGGATAATGATAAGATTATGAAAGGATTCATTATTAGTGGGGACTTCCCTTCTATTTGTTTGTTTGGATCCCAAAGCTGAGTTTAAACCCCACATCATTGCCTTGTCCTTCCTTGGGAGGCACCACATTTGTGGGAAAAATGCTTAAACTATGAAAACACATATTAATTCGGGAAAAATGCTTAAACTATGAAAACATATATTAATTCTATTTCTTTATTACAGGCAGACCAGACTCGGAGAGACGGTCCAGTCTGGTGGAAAGAGATGATGATGGCCTTGAAGAAGTTTCCAGTTCTATCCTCAAGGCCATCTCATCCCTAGACGGCCCTTCCTCGATAACTCTGGCTAGGTCAAGAAGCTCAGAATCTCTCGCATACAACAGTTACTCAAACTCTAAACAAACACAAGCCCAATCAAAATCTTCTACTATGAGAAGAACTGCATCATGGCGAGGTAGTCGAAAATCTGGAAGCACTGTGAGTAAACAAAATGCTTTTCAGCAAGGCTTTTAGTTGTGAGGTTACCTTTGCTTCTTCAGTATGATAAAAGACTACATTGTTAATTGGAAAATTTAGCAGTACCATTTACAGTAGCTACCAATAGAATATCACAGCCAAACCAGAAATTCACACACTTGCTCCCCTTTGATACACTACTAAATATAATTTTGCTTTAGTCTTAGCTAAAAAAAAGTACATACATTTGGTTCTCCTAAATACTACTTACATTTCCTTCATATCATAATCATTCCTGGTGGAAACATTGGATATCCAAGGATTTGTGAGCCCAGACATGAGTGCCTAGCTTATGATAGTTTTCATTAGTGAACAAAACCTCACGACCCTTGAGAAATAGCTATGGAGGGGTCCACAAGTCATTATCTCCCGATAAGTCATCAGCAGTCCTTGGTCCTAGCTAAGATGAATCCATATGAGGCTTTTTTTTTATATTTTTTAGCTTATGGGGAACTGCAACATTGTAAAAGCTTGCACCTTGCCTCTGCCGTTCGTGAGGAAATTTTAAACTTTTAATAGATACATTGTCCCCCGTAG
>NC_090757.1:13743821-13758821 GCF_036898095.1 Palaemon carinicauda
TATGGTAGAAGCTACTGTCCATTCTTTACTTATGAAAAGAATATTGATCAATTTTAATCATTTCCATTTCCAGACATCAGGACAGACTACTGAAAGTGAACGACATAAGCATAGCGGGATGGTCGCACAATTGTCTAGTCGAGTTCATTCGAAGTTTAACTTTGTCGTATGCTTACGATTTGGGAGACATATCGCAGGATACAGCCTTTGAAATGCCTTTCAGCATGGTTAGTAAAAATAACATGATCTGATTCGTAAACTATTTGTATATAAATATATAGCTTCTACATACGTATATATGTGTACATACAAACACACATGATAAATTTTGCACATTTAAACGTGTTTTTCATATTCAAATAAGCCATATATATTTTTGATACATTAATGTCTGGATTCTCTTAACGACCTCGGGATCAGAGCCCATCTATACGCATATATATAATCCAAAATGAACACACAAAAAAAAACTAAAATAAGTTGTAAATTGAGTTATATTTCGAAAGACAAGCTGTAATAATATATTCAAATCTACACATCTGAAGATGTGAGGAGAAAGACAATACATAACTTATTACGACTATTTATACAGATATATATATATATATATATATATATATATATATATATATATATATATATATATATATATATATATATTATAAATATAGATATATAGATATAGATATTATGTATATAAAGGACATACATGTATGTTTAAAGTTTTCCTATTCTAACATGAATTTCATGCTTTCTTATGCTTCCTATCTATTTCCTTCTTAAATTTTTACTTTATTTTTATTGTCTCCCGGTTGTCTATTACATTATCATGAATATTTTCTTATATCTTCATAAGCAAACATCATAAGTATTCATTTCGCAAACTTATTTCTTCCAGAAGCCCACTTTGAATTACATATCAACTATGGGTATTATCATGAACAATATACAAACTGTTGGTTTAAGAATCAGATTACAAGTCTGTGATATCAATGGGAGTTAAACCGTCTAAATTGTATTATCAAATGCTTTTCTGACATCATCCAAATTGCCCTAACCTATCTCTAGCTCTTGCATTAGATTATAGTAGCTCTACAGTATAATCCAACATTACCATTATCGGATGTTTTTATAGGAATTTCGGAGGACAGGAAAGGCTATCCGATCTGCAGAAGAGTCGCCGAGCAGTAAAAGAGTAGCAGCTACGATCAGAATTCGAAAATTAAGTAAGCAAATTACACTAGTCAGCTATAAAATATACTCGTTTTCTTTAAAAAGCAAAGTGGTGAAAGAAAACGTGTCTTTTTCCTGGCGTATCCTTTTTTGGGGAGAAGTACGCACAGCTGCTGATTAACACGATGCTTCTACGTGCAAATTATAACTTTGTGAAAATTAAACCAATAGCTTTGCTTAATCCAACTCTTCATTGGAATAAGATTATGCTGATTTAAGGCCCTCAATACTTCATCGTCACCTAAAGTCTGTTCTTTAATAATATTCCGAATAATAAAAAAAAAGGCTTCACATGGCATAAAATATAAGGGGAATCAAGTTTCCCAAATTTGAAATTTATTGTTGTTATTGTTAATTATGTTCTTGACAAGAGAGCTTAACATCAGTGCTTGCTTACTTTTCCTTTCAAGCAATTCTAAGGGCAATAGGGACGTTACAATAAATTAGTTTGATTATTGGTGCATTATAGAATGTAGATATTATATCAACAAAATATGTATAAATACACATACACACAGGCCTACAATTTCCAGAGACTTACTTTATAATATTCGATAGTGTAATTTTATCCAAAAGAAAAACACCAAACATGCCATTATACAAAACACTATTTTACATTGTCTAAAATTTTCCTTCTTCATGAGTGTATATATACACGCAGTTTATATATATATATATATATATATATATATATATATATATATATATATATATATATATATATATATATGTATATGAATACATTACATGTCCAGCCAATTTATAACTCAAAAATGACTGGAAATGTACTGTATATACTAGAAAGTGTTATGTATGCTGGTATTTTGTGATGTCTTTTTTTTATCAATATAAAAATTAAATTTCAGATCAAAATCTTCAAGAATTTAAGTCTTTATTAACACCCGGCCTAGGAAAGTCGAGAACAAATGTTGAAGAAGTGGAAGATACACTTCTTGAAACTGGAATGTTATATAGGAAACAGGAAAAACAAGGAAATTCACGAAAGTCCCACATTTCAAATGAGTGAAGGTTCTTAAGTCCCACATTTTAAATGATGGAAGGTTCTAAAGTCCCACATTTTAAATGATGAAAGGTGGTTCTAAAGTCCCACATTTCAAATAAGTGAAGGTTCTAAAGTCCCACATTTTAAATGAGGGAAGGTTCTAAAGTCCCACATTTTGAATGAGGGAGGTCCCACATTTTGAATGAGGGAGGGTTCTAAAGTATCACTTTTTAATTGAGGGATGGTTCTAAAGTCCCACATTTTGAATGAGGGAAGGTTCTAAAGTCCCACATTTTGAATGAGGGAGGGTTCTAAAGTCCCACATTTTAAATGAGGGAAGGTTCTAAAGTCCCACATTTTGAATGAGGGAGGGTTCTAAAGTCCCACTTTTTAAATGAGGGAAGGTTCTAAAGTCCCACATTTTGAATGAGGGAAGGTTTTGAAGTCCAACATTTTAAATGAGCCATACTTTTTATATGAGGGAAGGTTCCAAAGCCCTACTTTTTAAATGATGGAAGGTTCTAAAGCCCTACTTTTTAAATGATGGAAGGTTCTAAAGCCCTACTTTTCAAATGAAGGAAGGTTCTAAAGTTCCACTTATTAAATGAAGGAAGGTTCTAAAGTCCTACTTTTAAATGAGGGAAGGTTATGAGAAGGAAAACTGTAGTAGACAGTGCATGGCTCCACAGGGGAAAAATGGTGCAGGGAAGATAGATAATTCCATTAAGATGTTTTCGTTTCAGACCCTGCCAGGGCAATGATGCTGGCAAGGGTTCTTCTCAACACCGAGTATATAAAATCTGTAAAGGATCTCTAGGAAATCCCTAAAGTTTCCTTAGGATTCTTATGCACGGAGAACATCATAATCTTGTGTCTTTCCATATTTGTAATATAGCAACATTTTGAGTAGATTTTATGTCATAATAAAAGCACAATAAAAAAAATATGAAAGGGCAATATTCTATGAACTCCATTCATTTTACAGATGTCATTGGGCATCGGTAAAAAATAGGAAATGTGTGAAGGGCTAGGTACAGCAAGGGAAGAACTAGAGGAGATTGAGGGCATGGGGGTTTTATCACATATGCTCATTACAATTTACGGACTACAGTTTTTGGTAAAAAAAAAAAAAATAAAAAAAAAACATTATCGAGTTGGCGCTTCTCTGCAGCTGGTGGCAATATACTAGCACAATATCAGCACATTCATTAGAGAGTCAGCACATTCTACCAAGAGAGAATGCAAACGAGATTTACGAACTTCTTTTGTTCCGATGTACGACAGTGAGAAATACGTAAATTATACACGATATACAGTATATATATATATATATATATATATATATATATATATATATATATATATATATATATATATATATATATATATATAGATAGGTTGGTAAGTGATAAATATCCATAAGAAATCAGTTCCACGCCCATGTAGAGCATAATCCTTTTAAAAACCATAATTTTTACAGGTAAAACATACAAGTATGTTGTCGTATGGCATGCCATAACTTGATTTGAAACGCGAAGAGAGTTTCAAGGACCAGGCGTGAACCCCTATAGCCAGACTAGATGGAGTAAGAGTCGGCGGTAGGGACTATCGCTGGAAACACGATCCCTCTTCCCTTGGTCCTAGGAAAAGTCTTGGGACCTGACCATACGGAAGTACCCGACAGACGATGTCTTATAGAGCGACTTGACTATAATAGTCATGTCACTCTATATGGAATTGGCTTTGGAATTGTGGTGTAGTATGGGTGACTCCGTTCTCCATTCGGCGCCGAGGTGCAAATGAAAAACGCCGCCCTCGCACCATGAGATAAAATCTAAGAAGTTGGACATCAAAATGGAAGTCTAGAGGAAAGCTGAAACGAGGGTGCAGCTCGTGGGGGGGGGGGGGCCACAATGGACGCTGCCAAGGCCCTCTTTTAATGCTCACAGTGCACCGCGTGAAGTGCGTTGACAGTACTATATCACATGAAAACTTAACGACATTTAACTTATGATTTCTAAGAGACAAATTATATAGATATTTTACCCATTGATTAATTGATTTATTTTGAAATTTCTGGCATCCTGACATCAAAGGTCATTGACTTTCAATTCCTGAATAAACTAAAAGTGGAATGAAATCTTGACAATGTCTATGCACTTGAAATTGTAAATACAAAATTGGGAGCAAAGTGAGAATATATAAATATGGACGGAATTACAAGTATCGTTAGAAGGAAAAATTTTGAAAAGTGTTTAAAAAAAAAATAATGCTAATTTATGAGTCTTTCGCAAAAATCATTTAATTACCTAACATGCACAATGTACTAATACTAAAAAGTATTGTACAATTAAGTCACCCTAACAGGTATGGCAAAATAAATCTCTACTACAGTTACTACTTTACTATTTAAGAAGTGTTTTTAATCTTTAAAATGTATTTCCCCAGGAGCTACTGTCATGTCAGTCCACGAATCCGTGGTTCGAGTCAAGTATAATTCCACGAGTACAGCTCGGATAAGACTGATGGCCTCCGAGGAAGACCTTTATGTCAAGACCAACACCTCAACCAAGAACATTGTTGACATTGAGATCGGGGCACATACGTCACAGGAGGATGAAGGTATGATTAATGACTTCATGGTTACATCATTTAAATTATCGTCAAATTAAAATTGTCTGAATAACAATTGTCTTGACGAAAAGTGTGGATATTGAATGGTTTCGCCATAAAATCAACTCTAGAAGAAATATTAGCATGTTCCCTTCATTCTACAGTAGAATTAAAATAACTAGAAACCGGGATGATATCAGAATGTTAAAGTATATCAAACTTGATCTAGATACGATTTGGAAAAATTCCTAATATATAAGTACTCAAATCGGACTTGAATCTCGAGTCTAATACACAGATTATTCCTAAAATAAAATTTTATATTTTTTGTCTAAAGAAAAAAAACACATTAATAAACTTTTAAGCAGTACTATGACTATCAAAGCTATCATTATAATTATTATTACCTTCATGAAATAAACATTATTATTTTTATTATCATTATCATCATTATTCATTAGGATCAACATCTCCGTTTTGAAATGATTGCAAGGATAAAAAACTAAACAATTTCCTCAAAGATACAAAGGTGTATATACTCATAGCTATCTAAAACGAAAGATTTGCCTAAAATATATTTTTAAATGGATTAAATAGTTTTAAGGGTATTTTTCCATTATTAATCAGGATGTACTCCAAAAGAAATGAATCATTTTGTATCAGCTTTAGTTTCCACATTTTAAATTAATAAAAAAAAAAAAAAACATACTGAACACAGTTAATCTTTTATTAATTGATTGCATGGTTATGCAACGCATAAAAAATGTATGATTAACTCCATTTCTAGTTATAAAAGAATATCGATTTATTATAATCATGGTAACAAAAAACACACATTTTAAGAAACGAAGGACTCCAAACATCAATTATCAAAGTGGAACATCTCATGGAAATAAGCTTTGTATATTCCAGTGTACTTCCAGTTGCACCATTTCCACGTGTCGCCAGCAATTCCAGGATCAGGAGAAGTGGTCGTCATTGAAACGCCAAGAAGAAACGGATATCTACACGCTGTCTCTCCTACTTGTGTGTCAGTCATGGTTAGTAGTTACTGTTTACGAGGGTGTGACGGCCAAGAGAAAGGTTATGACTCAAAAGGCAGGATGCAATCAACTGAGTAACTTTATTAAAGAACACTCTCCTTTATATACAAAACCTCAAGGCAACAGGAATTTTCATGTTCGAGAAACAATGTTAGAAAGGAAACACGCAGACATGTTTATTCAGGTTCTTTTTAGTGCGAGGGAAGTGCGCAGATACAAGCATAATATATACAAAATAATTTATGTACGATCGTGTGACACACGGTTGGTACATGGCTCCCCCCCCCCTAGAAATGACATACTGTACATGTTAAATAGGGCGCCCTGATCTAGAGAGGCGAACTGTAGGCGGGTCATCTGGCAGTAGATAAGCAGGTTTTAGAGGATCAATGGAGACCCAGTCTTCTTTGCCACGAATGTTTAGTAGGAATGCTTTCGGACTGCATGGGATCACAAGGAAAGGGCCCGTGTAAGGGGGCGTTAGCGGTGGCTTGGTAGTGTCATTGCGCAGGAAGACGTGCGTTGTAGAGTGCAAGTCTGTTGGTATGTGATGCTTCGCTGGGGGGTTGCAAGTCTGGCGGCATGGAGTAAATTTTCCCACGACGTGACGTATGCGCTGGAGATCATCGGCGGAGGTTGTAGAAGGAAAAAATTCGGCAGGGATGACCAAAGGGTCGCCATACACCATTTCAGCTGCCGAGACGTCGAGGCCGTCTTTAGGAGTGGTCCTTAGTCCCAGGAGGACCCAGGGAAGCTGAGTAAACCAGTTTGAATTTACCGTTTCCGAACGATAATGTGAGGTTCTCGTAACCGTAGATGGGTATTGTAGATCCGTTGGCAGCTACCAAGCGGACGTCGGCAGATGTAGACAGACTACGTCGTGTCTTGAAGTTTCCTTGGCAAAAGAGAACGACAAGCACCCGTGTCTACCAAAAGTCGCACGCCCGTTCCTGCATCATGTAAAAAGAAAAGATTAGAAACACGGGAGGCCACCGCCACGAGCGATGGCCTACTTACACGTTTTTTGGCCACTGACAGTCCTCGGCACATTTCTTCGCGGTTGCCCCGAATCTGAAGTGGTAGTAGCAAAACTGCGGCGGAAGTGAAGTAGTAAGTGGCTGTAGAAGTCGTTTGTTGGGGCGCGAGTGATTGGTGGGTGGTGGGTGGCTTTGTCGCCGCTTCGGCATGTCACGGGGTAGGCGTGTATGTCCTACAGCATTCATGTCAGCTTCGGTTGACATTGAATAGGCATCCTCTTCGTCAGCGGTGGAGGCGTTGATGGAGGTTTTAAGGTAGCTATCCATAAGGGCGTCGGCTTTGGTCATCAAGTCCTTTATGGGTAAACTAGCGACATCGGGTATGGCGCGTATAGGTCCGGGTAAACGGCGTATCCAAAGGGCACGAAGTAGGTTCACCTCGCGAGGAGAGCCGTCTGTAGCAGGTTGCAGGCGAGCGATACTGGTCATTTCCCTGAGGGCAAGCGAAGCCCTTTGGTCCCCCAACGGTTGTTGAGAGAGCTGAAAAAGCTTTGCTATACGGGTGGCTGGCGACGGCGAGTACTGCTGCAGAAGGTATGTTTTGAGGGCGTCATACGCTATTGGGGTGTCTCCTTGTTCACAAAGCCAGTCGGATATTTCTGAGAAGGTGTCCTCGGGTATAGCCGCGAGAACATAATCTGCTTTGGTGGTTGAGCAAGTCACGCCGTTGATGCGAAACTGGACTTCTGCGTGCTGAAACCAAGCAAACGTCTCTCCGCTGGCGAATGACGAAAGTTTCAATGGGGGAGTCGCAGCAATAACTTCCGTAGAGTCCGCCATAGTACCAACGATGGAGGGGCGAGGGGGGGTGGGGGTGGAAGGCGGTGGGAGCGAGTCGACTTCCGGGGTCACCAATGTGACGGCCGAGAGAAAGGTTATGACTCAAAAGCAGGATGCACTCAACTGAGTAACTTTATTAAAGAACACTCTCCTTTATATACAAAACCTCAAGGCAACAGGAAGTTTCATGTTCGAAAAACAGACAATGTTAGAAAGGAAACACGCAGACATGTTTATTGTGGTTCTTTTTAGTGCGAGGGAAGAGCGCATATACAAGCATAATATATACAAAATAATTTATGTACGATCCTGTGACACACGGTTGGTACAAGGGGAATAAGAGAAAAACTTTCTTATCAAGATAGTTCGAATATCACATTTAGCAAACAGGACATATTGTCCTGCTTCTTGTGGCTAAAATACCCATGCTTATATATATATATATATATATATATATATATATATATATATATATATATATGTGTGTGTGTGTGTGTGTGTGTGTAGAGTGAAACAAAACCGTTATAAATTTGAGTTCACCATTCAATTAAATCACAAAACAAGAGCTTGAACATTATGAAACACATGAAACCTCTTAACTTTGAATAAAGTAAGGGTAAAAGGCACTTAAATATTTAATTGGAAGTTTTTGAATACAGTGTCGTAAGTTAGATTAGTTTTAGGTTAGGTTAGGTTATGATACAAAACATCCCTGTACTTTACTAGCTCCGTGATAGTTTCGTACAAGCGTGCGACGTGATTAGAGGAAGACATCAAAATTTGATATACAGTAATGGCAGCTCCAGAACAACTAACTTTAATTACAGACAAGACAGTATCTATAGACCCTCAAGTCACCTAATTCCATGTTTAGATTCAACAGGTTTTTTGTGGAAAAGGTTGACATTGGCTTAAAAAAAGATAATATAACAACGAAATGATAACATAAATGATTACAATTTAAATTAGCTTTTTACATTCCTAGACTTTTTTTAGGTGGATACCAGTAACGGTTGCTGTGTTGAAGAAAACGTAGATAAGGCATCCTTCTTCATTTACGTGTTGCTGCTGCACGTGAATTATATGGCTCTCCCTGAAGCAGACATGCATTTGAAAGAGGGCGAGAGGGGGATCGTCTTGTAGGATATAGGCAGGTTTTAGGTGGTCAATGGTGATCCAACCCTCTTTAACCCGAACGCTGAGGAAAAATTTTGCAGTACGACGGAAGACAAGGAATGAGCTCATACAAGGGGGTGCAAGTAGTGAGTTGAGAGCATCTGTGAGCACAAAATTCTTTCAGTATGAGCTGCTTTGATGGGGGTTTGTCAGCTTGACGGCAAGGGGTAAATTTCTCAACAAGATGATGTATGGACTGGAAATCCTCGGAGGTGGCGGCGGGTGGAAAATATTTCTACGGGGATGACCAATAGGTCGCCACATACCATTTCAGCCGCTGAGACATCTTTGGTGTCCTTCGGGGGGATTCTCAGTCTGAGCATGACCCCGGTAATTCATGAAAACCAACTAGAGTAATTACAGTGGGACATCAAAGCTGTTGTGAGGATATGATGGAAAAGTTCCACCATTAGGATGGCTGCGGTGTTGTAAGTAGTAAAGCCATAATGATATCCACAATTGAGGTGTGAAAGTGGCACCCCTGTCGGAAGGGATATATTCTGGGATGCCTAATCTTTCTTATCATTATGGAAGTAAGACAGCAGTGCATGAGGCAAATGTTGCATCTTGCATGGGGATGTCTCCAGGCCAGCAAATGAAGTGATCACCGACTGTGAAAGGTAACAGTCCTTGTGACGTGGGTAGGATCCCAACCCCATTAATGTGAATGCAGGAAAAACGACACTGGGGTTGATAAAAAGTGCCCACACCCGAATCCATGATCAATGGACTTTTCAAGTTCAACATGAAATACATGACCAGACCCAATCCTTGGTATATTTAGTAATGCCAAGCCACATGAACTTTGACTTCAGTAACTCTGCAGTAGATAGACTGGCGAGTGGGGAGTGAAAGGCCATGGATCAATTGATACACTTGTTGGTGCTTGGGGATAGGTATCCACAAGCGTGGCCTACCAGTAGTTCACCATGCGCAAGAACTCCTGCAGTACTTTGACAGTCAAGGACGTGGGGAATTTCTGTACTGCTCAAAACTTTTCAGGGAGGGAGATAATGCCCTCCGGACTGATGCAATGCCACAAGAATACCACTTCCTTGGTACCAAAGGAACAGTTGTCATCCGTAATTACAAGGTTGTTCTACTACATGTGATGTGTAGGTGGTCTTTTTTGGAGGGTAAAAATTTATTATACCATCTACGTAACATCCGTAGAAGGGGAGGTCCCCTAAAATATCATCCATGAGACATTGAAATTTAGACTCTGCATTACAAAGGCCAAAGCAGCAAAGCAGGAGTAATTGAAAGTATGTGTGTGTCAAAGGGGGTTTTGATTGGGGTCTGGGGGATGTCTTCTGGATTCATGGACACCTGATAACGCCTATTCAGGAGGGCGAGGATCGAGAATACCTTGGTGCTGTAAAGGTAGGTGGTGATGTTGGTGAGGGAGTGGTGGTCTACTCCCCATAAGAAAACAGGGATACATGATTCTTTAAGACGATGTGCAGAGGCAATGACCAAGGACTTGAGGCATATTGACAAAGCTCCATTTCTTCCATTTTGGCAAATGTACGTTAGGTTGGCCAAGGCACCAGCCACCCGTTGATACACTACCACCAAAGAATTATTGGGTATTTTGACTGCCAGATAGTAATACATTGGAACCCCCTTTGCTTACAGCTAATATTTCCTCTGCATACACATACACCAAATAGTCTGGCTTTTTCTTTACACTTTCTCCTCTTCCATCATACACCTGACTACATCAAAATAACTGAAAAATTCCTCACCAATTAAGGGGGTATTTACTCCAGTGTACTTGTTCAATAGCTACTTTCTACTTGATAAGGATAGATGAGACCCTTAAGCTATGGCAAGCTCCAATTTTAAGAGGGCACTCTAAAATCAAACCATTGTTCTCTAGCCTTGGGCAGTGCCATGGCCTCTTTACCATGGTCTTCCACTGTCTTGGGTTAGAGATCTCTTGCATAAGGCGTGCAAGCGTGCAGTACAAAAGATACACTCTGGACACAATTCTATCTGTTTCCTTCTTTCCTTTCCTCACTGCACTATTTTCCCTGTTGGAGTCCTTGAGTTTATAGCATCCTGCTTTTCCATGTAGGGCTGTAGCTTAGCTAATAATAATAATAATAATAATAATAATAATAATAATAATAATAATAATAATAATAATAATAATAATAATAATAATAAGCAGGTGTCAAGGGTCTGAAAATTTTGCAAACACTGGGGGCTCAGTTGCCTTGACATGGTGATAGATAGATACCGTGTTTGGTGGGAACTATGGACATTTGGCGTAATTCTGACCAGAAGACGTATAAGAGGTAAAATAAGGTGGGAGGTGTAGATACTGTGGGCGGGCAGATATGAAGAGTGACGACAGAGGTAGCAAGTGATAAAAGATGTCGATGAGTAAGAGATGGCTTTGACTAAGTGTTGATGTACGACTTCAGCCAGATGGAAATGGGCGAGGAAATATCCAATGACGAGAGGCAGTGTAAAGGCTGCACCGATGAAATTCCACCAGTACCTGATGCTCTAAGCAACAACAACAACAACAACACACACACACACACACATATATATATATATATATATATATATATATATATATATATATATATATATATATATATATATATATATAAAACGTCGAAGGATTTGTAAAAAGTTTTCTTTTAGCTGTTATGGTGTAATATTTCAACGAAAGCAAATATCTATCAAATTAAAAGCGAGGAATTTGTCAGTTTCATAGAATTCTAATCAAAGTAAGCCTTCTTTAGAGTGTGCAAGAAAATAATACCAAGCAAGTGTTTCCAAAGCAACGGGAAGCATGTGACCCCGTTATTTATTTATTTTTCTATTTATTCTAAAGTGAGAAATAAAGTTATTCTAATAACCTTTTCCACCTCTAAGTCATCCCATCATAATCTTTGAGTAAATTAATGGTTGAATAAAATCTATAAATACGAAAATATACAAGCTAATCGGCATATTAGTTAACTTAATTGTTTTTAATTTTATTAAGAGCCTATTTTAATTTTTCTTCATTACAGGCAATGACAACGCCTCCAAGCTCCTTCTTCCAAACAGACAACCGATTCTTCTACATTTCCAACGTACATGGAACTTCAGCTGTCAGAATCAAGCACATCAATACTGGTGAGTTATAACGACTCAAAACGTGAAATTTAAAGGATATTTTATAAGATACCTAAGAGTTAACACGAGTACAAGTATACTGTATTATAGGCAGAGATTACGTTTGGAAGCTTAATGAAGTGCATAACACCACCCTTTGGTGGGAGTAACAAAATTTTCTCCAATTCTATGGAAACAAATAAATGATTAGATGGATGTATGGAATCTGAGAATTTGGGACCAGTTTTACTGCCCAAACGGGTAAACAGGAAAAACCGGAAAAAAAAATAAAAGTAAAACAAGGAATAAATAATTTTTCTAGCAATATTTTATTTCTTAATTTTCCAATCAGTGGTATTCCAACAATCCACTTACGCATTCTCACCTCTGTTCTCTCAAGCTTAGCTTTCTCTTTTCGTCTCAGAGCCCACTGGTCTTATTAGTGCTATAATCTTGACTTTTAGTTTGTTTAGAATTTTCTAATCACATACCGCTCTTAATGTTATTGAAAACTGACGTCATTACAATTTATTTACCTAGTACAGCCTCAGATATTCTTTACGTATATTTCTTGTTTTAAAATTGTTTTCTTGGGTAGGGAGGATTTCTATTGATCTATTCAGAATCGATGTAGGAGCGAGGGGAGTGATTCTCCCAAGGAAGATTTGAAATATTTGGTGGCAAAATTTGCTAACCATATAACATTAAAAGTCTTAGTAATGATTTTAGTTAGCCACTTATTCAGAAAAGATTCTGACTTTATTTATCCATCTATTTAGAATTATATTAATACTTTTGTCAGACATTTGCTTGCTATCTATTTAGAAATTTTTTTTTCAAGAATTTTCTAGCCCCATATTTCGGAACTTTTTAAAAACTTTTGCTTTCCACCTATTTAGGAATTTTTACAAGACTTTTGCTAGCCATTTAGAAATTTTTCCATGAATTTTAAGAGTCATTTACTTAGGAATTTTTCCAAGACTTTTGCTAGCCATCGATTTAGAAAATTTTCTAAGACTTTTGACAACCACCTATTTAGGAAAATTTTCTAAGACTTTAGCTTACCATCTATTTAGAATTGTATTGATATCTTTCACTATATTTAGAATAACTTTGCTAGCCATGAATTTTGAGATACTTAAAATTCATTGAAATGTCAAACTCTTAATACAGTATTGTTTGTTTCAGGTCACTATCTCTCAGCAAATAAAGACGGATTATCGCTGGTGGGGCTAAGTGAGGACTTGACCCTCCCGAGTTCTACTCAATTCGAGAAACTCCAAGTTGATTGTTGACCAAGGGAGTGAAGAATTTAGGGTAAAATAATATGGGTGACGTACCTTGGGTTCTTCGAAAGCAAAGAAAGGGATAATAGTCGTAACCAGAACTTTTGATTAAGGAAGTTCATTAGTTTTAAGATAAATATAATTAATCACTTAAGAAAATAAAAAAACTATCCCTTATAGAGGCAATATGGGTGCCTACATGATAATATATTACAAGAGGAGTAAATGTTATAAGTATTTTCAAAATGAGATTCCTTTAGTGAGTTTATAGAGAGCATTAATAAACAGATTAACATTTCAGAATGAATACTGTACGCATTCCCTTATTAACTGCACCTTGAAGCGTTACAGCTGATGAAAACGAGTTAACCGTTAAACTTCTTTTTTTTTTTTTTTTTTTTTCAAATCAATATATTACAAATTCTATTTACCCATTTACCATCCTGTAATGCTTCCCGAGATATCTGCGGATTAAATTTTGTTATGAGCGATCAAAAACAAAAATGTTTTAATGTTGTAAATCCTTAAAGAAGGTTGATGGCGATGCTTGGTTTGCTTTGTGAAACATACTGGGAAACACAAGTTGGCGCTGCTGGCCCCATTAATTTCGCAGCATGTGTAATATTAATTATATAATCAAATGAAACAAATACGATATTCAAGAGAGAGAGAGAGAGAGAGAGAGAGAGAGAGAGAGAGAGAGAGAGAGAGAGAGAGAGAGAGAGAGAGAGAGAGAGAGAGAGAGAGACAGGCATGGAGGAAAGTAATTATGTTCAAACACCACAGCTTATAACAGAAATTAAGTTCTACTCGTATTGCTTAATTTAGTAATCGTTGAAAGTTAATGCCAACATGTAAGGACAATCGCCAGTCAGCATATACCACTTTTTGAAACAGAAAATGTCAATCAGAATTTGCATCATTTGTAGCCTTTAAAACTCATCTTGTGTTTTCACAAACTTGGGGAGTTGTTGATGATTCAAATAATGATAGTAATACTTATATTGATATTGACAATAAGATTATTTCATCCCTGAAATTCTTGACTTGCAAAGTCATACAGACTGTAACTGAACAAATTTGAATTATTATTATTATTATTATTATTATTATTATTATTATTATTATTATTATTATTACTTGCTAAGCTATAACCCTAGTTGGAAAAGCAGAATGCTATAAGCACCAGGGCTCCAACAAGGAAAATAACCCAATGAGGAAAGGAAACAAGGAAAAATTAAATATTTCAAGAACAGTAACATTTATTAAAATAAATATTTCCTATATAAACTATAAGAACATTACAAAACAAGAAGAAGATAAATAAAATAGAATAGTGTGCCCGAGTGTACCCTCAAGCAAGAGAACTCTAAGCCAAGGCAGTGGAAAACCAAGTACAGCGCTATGGCACTACCTAGGACTAGAAAACAATGGTTTGATTTTGTAGAGTCCTTCTCCTAGAAGAGCTGCTTACCATAGCTAAAGAGGCTCTTCTACCCTTACCAAGAGGAAAGCGGCCACTGCACAATTATAGTGCAGTAGTTAACCCCTTGGGTAAAGAAGAATTGTTTGGTAATCTCAGTGTTGTCAGGTGTATAAGGACAGAGGAGAATGTGTAAAGAATCTATTCAGTGTATGTGTAGGCAACCGTAACTAGAGAGAGAGGGATCCAATGTAGGACTGTATAGCCAGTCAATGTACTCTCTAGC
>NC_090757.1:13763821-13773821 GCF_036898095.1 Palaemon carinicauda
GAAATTTAGAAAAGAAAATAAAGGAATAATGTAAATAAACATCCGTAATTAAAAAAAAAAAAAATAAAAAATTTATTCACTTAGAGTATAAATGATCCTATTAAAACAATAATGGAATAATGCATATTAAAAACTTTAAATTGAAAATATTGTATTACAAAATTAAAACCAAGCAAAGATTTTTTAACCTTAGGAATTAATTCTTCATTTCATAATTATGAGCAATACCCTTCAGGAAATCCGTAGGCTTTAATGACTCAACTTCCATTACTGTTTTTTTTTTTATTCTTTCATCAGCATCGCTATATTTCTTTAGTTGTACGGGAGGTTGATATCCAGCAATTAATTTTTCTAGATATGCATCACGTCCTTTCTGAACTTTGATGTTTTGTCGTCCAGTATAAGTGTCTTCAAACCAATGGAACAAGGTTATTAGTTCGTCTGGAAGACCTGCTGCTACTGTATCCATGTATTCGACCATCTTTTCTAATGGAACAAAGGCGAGTGCTATAATCATTTTAGCCCACAAGGCAAATAGCTAATTATACTTTACCAAAGAAGTTATTTGATTAGCGATATATATATATGTATATATATATATATATATATATATATATATATATATATATATATATATATATATATATATATATATATATATATATATATATTACAAAGTAATAGTTGACGGCCAACAGTCTCTCCGCCGAAAAATTCTGATGCCGAAACGGCGACGCCAAATGGGCTACGCCGAAACGTCTCATTCCCAGTTATACAGACCTATTCATATAAATATATTATTCTATTCTTAAACTACTGTGAGGAAAATTGCACTGCTTCAATTATGATATAACTGTGAGCAACTTGCTTAAGTTGGAAAGGGAATGCTAAGGTAACATTGAATTTGTGAACTTTTATAAGTCCCTTGAAGGTTGACACTGGCTTCCTGGCTGCCAGGGTGACAACACAAAGTAATAATTGGTGTCTGTAATGAATTCATCAACAGGGCCTTTTCAATTAAGGATAACTTAGAAAATTAATAGTGATCAGTATTTCTTTTACTTTCCTAAAATGCTACTCTAAGCCATGTGGACTTTCTTGGCTTGGCTTGCATAAACTGGAGTAATTTATATGTTGTAGGATTTGTATTTAATAAATTTATTGCGGATGGATTAAATGAAGGAAGCTCTGGATGATAGGAGGATAGATGTGAGAGAGGCAAGAGAGCGTGCTAGAAATAGGAATGAATGGCAAGCGATTGTGGCGCAGTTCCGGTAGCCCTGCTGCTGCCTCCGATGCCTTAGATGACCGCGGAGGTAGCAGCAGTAGGGGATTCAGCATTATGAAGCTTCATCTCTGGTGGATAACGGGGGAGGGTGGGCTGTGGCACCCAAGCAGTACCAGGCTCTGAACTCAGTTGAGTCTCTTGTTAGGCTGGGAGGAACGTACCGAGAGTAAAGGTCCCCTTTTTGTTTTTGTTTCATTTTTTGATGTTGGCTACCCCCCAAAATTGGGGGAAGTGCCTTGGTATATGTATGTATGTAAAAGTAATTTGTACAGGGGTTTGTTTAATCATTTAATTTAGCAAAGAATGATCATACAGTTCCTTACTATGGGGTTTTCTATATCATAGCATTTACTGGGAACAATGTGTAGACATTATAGTAATTCACAACCGTCTTTTGTAAAGAAATTAGATCATTAATCGGTTTAGTGTGTTGACCAACAAAATCTAAAATGATTAAATTCGTCGATCTTGCACTATGGTCCTAATCGACGATTTGTTAAACAAACCCTAGTTACTAACTACTTACTAACAATAAATATTTAACCTTTTGGAGTTACATTAACTACATATTCCTTCGAAATGTACTTGAGAAAATAAACCATTCAAATGAAAAACATACTTCAAATCTGTCTAAAAGTTAACTCATGTACTGTTTGTAGTTTTACGAATCTGCATCCGTCTGGATGTCAACAGGATCTAAATATAACTACCTTTTAGATAAAATCTGTTAAGAATAATGTTCGCTCTGAATATCGCCAAATAAAAGATTCTTCATGTAAATAAAATGATTTGGAATAATGTTCTTTTCTGGATGTTAAAATAAGGGATCCTCATCTATGTAAAATTCGTCATGGATGCAGTTGGATGCATTGGATGTCGGCAAGAATCGAAAATTCTCATCTTTGAATAAAAAAAAAACTCATAGGAATGCTGCAGTCATAAGATATCGGCAGGTTCTAGACATTCTATCCATTAAAAATATTGCCTTAGTTGCTGTTTCTCTCGAATGTAAGCTAGAGCCAAGATTTTTCCATTAAGATTAAACTTTTTTGGAATATTGAACTATACAATATATATGATCATTGATGCCCCTTGTAATGTGTCGACAGCAAATAATTTTCATTTGTATATCAAAGGAGTTACCGGTGTTAAATCAGTTTTCTTTGACGCGTAAAACAAGATTTAATGGGTAACTAAATCAAACACCATCCCTGCTTAAGTGACACCTAATCTAACTAATAATATATCAAATGTATATTACTTTATGAACTACTAGCTCATTAGAATCATATTCTTATAACCTAACCTAACAGATTTAACTTACCACGCGTAATAGCTAATAGGAGTTACATTCGACCGATTTCAGAGGTTCCACATATGGCTTATTCCATATTGTACTAAATGATTTTTTTTTTTTTTTGGCAAACAGTTTCTTCCACCGACAAAACACAGGCGTACCTAATAAAAAGATAACCTAACATGGTTTCCTTTAAAAAACAAAAAATCTTGCGAACCTTATAAAAGTTACTTTATATTTTGGTTGGGTTCCGCTACAAAACCCTGCCGTACCTTGTAAGAGGGTACCTGTACACTGCTTTCGACCACCTACAAAATCCATGTGTACCTCATATGCGAGTAGCTATAAAATCCTGGTGTACATCGTAAGACATCACTTATAAAACGGCTCAGTCGAGTACAAAATCCAGGCCCTCGCAAAATGGTACACGTATCTATACAACAGTTTGGTTTACACAAATATACACGTGTACCTTGTACAATGTTTTCATAAACCTATGGAATCCAGGTGTACTTTGTAAGAGGGTATCAATACGAGTTTCATCCACCTTCAAAATCTCGGTGTATCTCAGAAAAGGGTACCTATAGAATCAAGGTATACCTTATAAGAGGTTATATATAAAATTCAGATGAACCTCTTAACAGGGTATATTTATAATTGTTTCATACATCAATAGTGGCCCTTGTAGGAGGGTATGTATGTATACAATGGTTTCGTCGTCCTATAAAATCCAAGCGTGCTTCGTAAGAGGGTATCTATTCAACAGTTTCGTCCAATTCGGTTTACCGACAAAGACGGTATCTATAAAAGTTTCGTCCGCTAACAAAATCCAGGAGAACCTCATTAGAGGGTATCTATAAAGCAGTTTCCTCCACCTATAACATCTAAGTGGACCTCGTTGGAAGATGCCTATACTTCGGTTTTGTCACACTCCAAAATCTATGGAGATCTCGTAAGAGCATAATTATACAACAGTTTAGTCCACATTTAAGAGGGTACCTATATATCGGTTTCGTACACCTACAAAATATAGAAAGACATCGTAAAATCATACATATACATTAGTTTGGTTCCCCTTCAAAATACAGGCAGACCTCATAAAACGGCACCTTTACATCAGATAAGTCCACCTAAAATCTAGGTGGACCTCGAAAAAAGGTCTATATAAAATAATACACTTGAAAAGTCAATTCACCAAGAGCATATATTTAGCAAAAGTGGTATAATAAACTTCAGGAGGTAATACTCGCTCCATTCGTCAACCCTTCAGATCAAAGCAATACTGCTAGCTTGCAATAGTTAGCTGTTCTCGTTCTCTCATCCTCCATATTAAGAGTTCCATATATACAATTCAACCGAGACATCTCTCTCAGTGTTATGTCTATAATAAGAAAACCATACTAATGCATACACATACAGTATATTATACATTTCCTATTAGACTGACAGAAGGCAGCTTTTCCTTACGAAACTAAAGGTCATAGAGCAGTATTTAAACCCCGGACCTACAGATTAATGATACTCATAAAATCATACAATTAAATCAATAAAATATAGTATAATCGAATTAAGAACATATAGAAACCATAGATTATTCAAATCTCCTTTAACAGGGAAGAATTAGGTCAAACCAACGCCTGTTAATTGTACAGAATAAAGTAAACAAATTAAAGAAAACAATGAACCCCAAATCCTGAGCCTCACCATCCAAACCATATACACCTACATCAAGAACCAGGCTTGAGTGGAAATTGATCAAGAATTTCCTAACCACAAAAAGACCAGTGAATTACTATAATAGCAAATGTAGAACAATGGGAAGACATGTTTAACCTTTTCTTCATCTAGGTGGCATTGATGTGACAATCTCACCATTGACAACACGTTTTCAGATATAGTGAAGGTTAAATATAAAATATTATATTCCTGCTGGGGAAAAATATCACAATACCCAGTCTCCAGTTAGTTATAGGCCTAAAGAACTCACCGGATACATTTGCCAAGCGGAGGCTATAATAATAATAACAATATGTATAATAGTAATTATAATGGCAATAAAATTATAAAGATAATAAAATTGATAACAAATATGATACAGAGATTGTTGCACTTCCTTGATTCCATATCATCATATCAGAAAAAGAGTTTGGTTTTAGGGCAGACTATAGAATGCATCATGATATTAATATGGTCTCGGACGCTACTGACTTCTTGAATTGACTAAACCCAAGAAGCAGTTATAATAATTCCCCCCCCCCCCATCCCCTACCCCTCCAAAAAACACACACACCTTTGATACTTTGAAGTACTAAGAGCTGGTTTCTAAAATAGCATCAACTCTCCTCAATTGACTTCACAAATCGAATGTATCAATATCCAAAAGTTAATAAGGTCTGTACTATTTAGCAGAGTAATATGAGAGAAACTATTTAACAGTAAAAGAGAAATACGTGATATGAAACGTTGAATAATACTCTGAGCGAGAAAGATATAACGGCAGTGGAGGTCCTCTAGAGAGTCGAGTTCCCCTACTGTATGGGACCGGAAAAGTGGTCGTCAAAGTTAAGTAAGTAAAGTAAGGGAGAAAACAAATTCCCCCTTGGGTAGATTACATGTTTCTGTTGAGTTCTTCCTAGTTGATGTAAAATCCCATATAAATTTCGCCATGAAGTTGGGTAGAGTTAATAGTGCGCTTCACGTGGTATCCTATGAACATCCCTAAGGGTCTTTGCAGCATCCCTTTAGGCCACAGCTGCTTACACTTTATAATTATCTATTGTAACCACATTATCACTTCTTTCCGTTTCTCCATCTAACCTCTAAACTTTTACTTCATAGTTTAACAGTGGGCATTTCTCCCGTTGCACATTGGTGCTGAATGGCCTCCCTGGCTCCAACAACAAGCTATTAAGGCCAGATAAATAACTCCAAATCCAATCCAACCTATCTTAATCCGGTACACTACATCACAAAAACAAAATTTCCCGGTATTAATTACATAAATTTATCTGAGGGCCTAGCCAAGGCTGGAGTAAAACTGTAAAATATCCAATTAGAACATTTGCTGTAACAAACAATAGAACTGAAAACAATAGGAGGACTATGGAAAACCAGTTAGAACATCACTGCAGTTTGGATGGGCCCAAGGCCAACGATCAAGAATATTATGGTGTCAAATTTAAAAAGGTCCATGCAAAACCTAGGCAGAAAACGAAATTATTTTGCTAGGAAGAAAAAAATACACATACAAATAAATACACCCATGCGCACACACACACACACACACACACACACACACACACATATATATATATATATATATATATATATATATATATATATATATATATATCGCATGTGTATATGCACGACCTAAGGCCTAAATGTAACAAAATATCAAATAACTAAATACTATTTTCTTAAATTGTGGCAAAAAAAAAAAAGAAGAAAACTATTGCCGATATACTAATATAAATATGAAACATGCCATTCCCCCCCCCCCCCAAAAAAAAAAAAAAAAAAAAAAAAAAAAAAAAAAAACGCCGATGACGATACTGTAAAGTAACTCTCTGGCAGGAACGTGCTGCCATCTATTGGTTGATAACGTCATGTTCATGAAACCAAGCCTCGAGTTGCGCTTTTTACTTTGAAGTGAAACAGCTATTACCAAACGAACGCAACCAAAGCATTATCAAAGAAAACTGACGGTGCCGATTCTCTAATTGATGGGGAACTGAGAAATTTAGAATAAGTTCGTTGACGTGTTCTTCATGTATTGAGAAAGACAAATGCAATGATAATTTTATTGCGGTCTATCAACTACTATTACATTAATCAAAGGCTTCCCATTGAATTTTGATTCAGCAATTGTTGAATCGCAAAGGTATATAGTATCTACAACATAGAAACATAGCAGTTCTCTAAATGAAGGATTTATTTGGATGTTTAATGTATATGTATATAACAATGAAATAATATGCAACTGATTTAGTAGAGTTGAAAACAAAGTCCTCAGAAGAATACTGGGAGTTGAATGGCTGGCAGGAAAGAATTAAAAATAAAACTATAAGAGAGATTACTCGAGTGCCATACATGAATGAGATCACGGTGAGGGGTGAATGGAAATGGTTTGGGCATGCTATTTGCATTCCCCAAGAGAGATTAGTTTACCAAACGTTTAACTGGGCACCATAAGTCATTAGAAGTGTTGGTAGACCCATACCTGAGGACTATGAAGCGTGAAATTGGATCTGATGACTAGAGAAGTATCGATTTGAAAGCTCTAGATCGAGACGTCTGGCAAAATCTAACCGAGGCCCTTTCCGTCAATACACACATTCTCTCTCTCTCTCTCTCTCTCTCTCTCTCTCTCTCTCTCTCTCTCTCTCTCTCTCTCTCTCTCTCCTCTCTCTCTCTCTCTCTCTCTCTCTCTCTCTCTCTCTCTCTATATATATATATATATATATATATATATATATATATATTATATATATATATACACGTGTGTGTTCATGTCCCATTTATGATTTATAGAGAGAGTTATAAATTCCCTGAAGCTCACATTAATTGAGATTTCCTAAACGTGCACAGTATGAATAGCCCTCACCCTTCGTTTTGCCCATATATTCTACTTGACCTACGTCCTAGCTGGGGTATTTACTTCTATCAAGCTTATCAATCCGTATAAGAGAGAGAGAGAGAGAGAGAGAGAGAGAGAGAGAGAGATTTTATCGGAGCAATACGTAATTACATTTTCAAGAAACATATAGAAATACTATTGGCTTGGTCTGATCCGCCGAAGCCCCTTTAGAGACCTTCTGATATAAACTCATGTGCCGTATGGTTAGAACATAGCCTTATAGTGCATAAAAATCAACGCCTTACATAGTCTGCTAGATACTAGTCTAGTGGATACAATAATAAGTCAGATAAACAGATACACACAAAAGAGTGGATAAATATAAAAATAGATTGTTAGATACAAAAATATAATAAACACATAATGAGAGAGAGAGAGAGAGAGAGAGAGAGAGAGAGAGAGAGAGAGAGATCATCATTACCGATACATCTTCATTTGTAAATATTTCTTATTTTTTTTTGTCCAACTTAAAAAAGAAAAAAATCTATTCCCCTCTTCATGATCGTAACATCTCAAATTCCGAGCTCTTATTTCCATTGGTCCACTATTTTTGTCATGAAACTATTTAATACCAATCCAGCACATCTTATTACAAATATAATATGTAACCATCATTACGTTCGAGACTCGGTTTCATAAAGGAAAATTGGTTCAACAATTCCCACTTTCAAACATTTAAGCCTTTGTCTCTTTTTCATGCGCCACCAGTTTGGATAATACCCTCTTCGATCTTCGTATCACCTACCATTTTGCCTATTCTAAAAAATTTGAGTGTCCAACACTTCCTTTGTTCTGTTTTCATAGGTCCATCGTCATGGTTACCAATAACACTATTAGTTTCACCTTTTTTTCCATTCCTTGAACATTCCTATTTAGGTTGAATCAATTCATTTGAAATTTCCTTCCTTTCACATGAGGGGCCCCTCTTTAATAAGGCCTGCATCACCCAACCTCATCGAAACTAGACACAAATACTCTCATTGATTTTTGCCAATCCAAATCACCTAGCGCAGTCACTTTGATCTCAACCCATGTATAAAATCTATGAAGATTTTCGTAAACGATTGTTCAACTATTAAGCTTTCTTTATCATATGGACATACCCTAAAAATTCTTAAAACTTCATAAAAAAAATATACCAGAGTAAAAATTTAAATGCCTATGGATACTGGAAACGTTCCTATCTCGTAATCTGTTGGACAGGAGTTCAAGCCCAGATTAAGCCCTTCCTGCTTCTAGATTGGGTAAAGCGGGGTGTAGGTTCTGATCATGGCCTGTCTCTAAGACACTGTCCTGTCCCTTGTTTCTGTTACTCATGAGTGACCTTTAAACCTAGCCAATAAAATCTCAACCTTCCAATATGAACTCTTCTTTACATGGTGCATTGTCTAAAACCATCCAAAGAAGCCAAATTCAGTTTAGTGAAGTAGTCCAATATGAGAAGTTGACGCAATTCGCATAGGTACACACACACTGCATATATATATATATATATATATATATATATATCTGTATATATATATTGTAATGCATATGACCGTTAAGAATGGTGGAGAAGGATTTGACTATATTGGTAATAGGAAATTAGCTGATATAGAGTATGCTGATGGCGCAGTCCTTATTAGCAGAACGCCACAGGACTTGAAAAGCTTGCTTACCATAATTCATGAAATATCATACGAGGTTGGGCTTAAGGCAAATAGAGGAAAGATAGAGATAATGAGAACGGAATATGAAATGGAAAATGAAATATCATTGGCAGGAAAAAGGATTAATGAGGTGGAATCATTTAAATATCTAGGAGCTATGATCTCCAATACAGGATCTTTACAATTGGCGTTTAATGAAGATTGAAAAAAGCAAATCAGACAATGGCTAGGGTAAGTAAAATCTGGAAATCAAGTCAGGCTGTATATCAGTTTAGTGAGATCGGTGTTACTGTATGGGCATGAGTCGTGGTATGACAACGAAACAATATAAAAAAAAAAACTTTGTAGAATTGAGAACAGAGGCCCTCAGAAGAATATTGGGAGTTAAAAGACAGGACAGGATTAAAAACAAAAATATAAGAGAGATTAGTCGAGTGCCACCATGAGATCATGGTGAGGGTTAGATGGAGATGGTTTGGGCATGCTATTCTCCTCCCAAACAGTGATTAGTTCACCAAACTTTCAACTTGGCCCCACAAGGCACTAGAAGAGTTGGAAGACCCAGGCTTACATGGCTGAGGACTATGAAGCGTGAAGCAGATGATGATGAGTGGAGAAGTATTGATTTAAAAGCTCAGGATAGAGACGACTAGCGAAATCTAACCGAGGCCCTTTGCGTCAATAGGTGTAAGAGGAAGTCTCTCGCTCTCTTTCTCTCTCTCTCTCTCTCTCTTATTTATATATATATATATATATATATATATATATATATATATATATATATATATATATATATATATATATATATAAGAGAGAGAGAGAGAGAGAGAGAGAGAGAGAGAGAGAGAGAGAGAGAGAGAGAGAGAGAGAGAGAGAGAGAGAGAGTTAATGACAGCAACCCGTTCTCCCTCCTGGTTAGGAACTGTCCCCATCAGCTTTATATCAACAACCTAGTTTTCTGGGTAGCTCAGGATCGAACCCAAGACCTCACTCAGGTAAACAGTCCTACCCATGATGTACAGCAAGAGCAACTCCCTTTAGACATGGAGAAGATTTGATGCTTAATGGAAATGACATTCATGACAGGAAAAGGTGGAGGCGGTTGAGATGAATGATTTGCATGGGAC
>NC_090757.1:13778821-13781856 GCF_036898095.1 Palaemon carinicauda
TCTGTCTTATATCTACACACAGAGACACACACACATACGCACACACATACACACACCACTTAATGGAATTGCATTAGTTCATCTATGGATCATATAGGGGTATAATTCAACAGAAAAAGTCATTATTTTTATCATAAAATTATGTTTACGCAGATTTACGTGTACCCAGTCAATACTGATATGATATTGGCTCAGCGTTTACCAACTATTATGAATTAGGATATCAAATAATTAGCAAACTCTAAAGAAAAACAACTGAAATTACAAGGATCATTTACATCCTCTAATGGTTGTTAACATCAGATACATGCTCTCCCGGTAAGCTTTCACATAATGAAGGCAAAACAATGATATAGGAAGATGAAACTATACCCAGCGAGAGAGAGAGAGAGAGAGAGAGAGAGAGAGAGAGAGAGAGAGAGAGAGAGAGAGAGAGAGAGATTTGTGAAACAATAAGTTCATGTTTGAGATTACGTTTCTGTTCAACCCATGGTTATTATTACTATTACTTGCTAAGCTACAACCATAGTTGGAAAAGCAAGATGTTATAAGCCCAAGGGCTTCAACAAGGAAAAATAGCTCAGTGGGGAAAGGAAACAAGGAAATAAATAAACTAAGATAGAAGTAATGAACAATTAAAATCTTTCAAGAAAAGATAACACTAAAATAAATCTTTCATATATAAACTAAAATATTTGAGGAAAAAACTAGAGGAAGAAAAATTAGATAGAATAGTATGGCTGAGTGTACCCTCAAGCAAGCGAACTCTACCCCAAGACATTGGAAGACCATGGCACAGAGGCTATGTCACTATCCAAGACTAGAGAACAATGGTTTGATTTAGGAGTGTCTTTCTCCTGGAAGAGATGCTTTCCATGGCTAAAGAGGTTCTTCTACCAATACCAAAAGGAAAGAAGACACTGAACAATTACAGTGCAGTAGTTAACCGCTTGAGCTAAGAAGAATTTTTTGGTAGTATTGGTGTTGCCAGGTGTAAGAGGACAGAGGAGAATATGTAAAAATTAGGCCAGACTATTCGGTGTATGTGTAGGCAAAGGGAAAATGAGCCATAACCAGAGAGAAGGATCAAATGCAGTACTGTCTAGCCAGTCAAAGGACCCAATAACTCCCTAGCGGTAGTATCTCAACGGGTGGCTGGTGCCCTGGACAGCCTACTATCAATCAACCCTAATAAAAGGAAATTAAATAAAAAAAATTTCAAAGCAATGCCATGAAGGATGAATAAAAACAAATTGCGGAAGCCCAACAATTAATAACTGTTTTTGTCATATTCATCTCCGAAGCTATTAAATAAGTCCGTTTCATTCCTTCTTTCCTCTCTCCCATGCTATTAAACATAATATTATTAAGTTTAGGTTTTTGGTAGCTGAACTAAGGTAAATGAAAAAATATTTGAATGAGAGAGAGAGAGAGAGAGAGAGAGAGAGAGAGAGAGAGAGAGAGAGAGGAGAGAGAGAGAGAGAGAGAGAGAGAGAGAGAGAATTTCATTAAAATAGAATTCCCAGTAGATCTCGTCAGGCAGTTATAATATGGAACAGAGTTAAACCCGAGGTACACTAGTATAAAAACGTTAACCAATGAACTGCGAGATACATCAATTTTAGGTGCAAAGTTGATCACTTGTCTTTGAATTGGGATAAGAGTAATAAAAGAACCAATATCATTAAATGAAAGATAAGGTGGTAAAGCACAAGACTCAATTTATGACCCTATAGCTCAAGGAACTGAGCTGTACTATTACCCAGGAAAGATTCTTAGTTGACTAATAAGGAAGCAAAATTATTTACTCCTTTATAACCACCGTTAGCAGAAGGCAAGAGACTAACACTAATGGTTTGGTCCGAATACCAAGGTAAACACCAGACCCCTTACCACCCTTTTCACACTGCGAAAAGGGACTGTGACGGCACTATGTTTTTGCTCAACTGATTACAAATCGGGAAAATCAGGTAACAAAACAGGTAGAAATTCCCACCTTTGAAACGAAAATATGAGCTCAGGGTTAGTAGCAGATTTAAAGTTAAAGAAAAAATTAACAAACCAAGTTTTGAATAAATTAAAAAGAAAATGTGTGGTGTAAAGGTTTAGAACTGTAGGGCTTCAAACACTGAAGAAAAGACCACAAATATTTACAAAGGGAAGAGAAGGTAAAGGCAGGTATGTCATGAAATGTACCTGGTTTGTCTGAAAAGAAGTCTCCCAATTCAAGTATCTTGAAGTAATTACCCTTTTTATCATGATTATAAATATTATTGTTATTAATAAACATTTTCTTTTCATAATGATCAATGTTTTCGTTATGATCATCAGGACATTCATTCATAATCTTCTTGTTTCCTTCTGAGAATAGAACATCAACCAGAAAAGATCCCTAATAAGCATAAGCCTAAAGGCCAGTCCCATCGACATTTGTAATCAAAGATAAAGCGTAAACGTGCACAGGTAGGATCACCACCTAATTGAACTTAAAAAGCCGATTCGTTAATTGCAAAGGTTTCTATTAAATTCTCTTAGGGAGATATTGCACAGTGTTGCTAACGAGTTATCTCATATTATGAAGAAACGCAGGAAAAATGCTAATGTGCATCCCACACGTGGAAGGTCTTTTGGGAAAATGACAGGTAATTTATGCACATATTTTTTTTTAATTCTCATTACGACTCATGAATTACGTGTAATCCTTCTTGAATTCCTGAACATGAAGGGAGAGGGGAGAAGTGTTTTAAAGGTAAGTCATTCATTCATTCAAGAGAGAGAGAGAGAGAGAGAGAGAGAGAGAGAGAGAGAGAGAGAGAGAGAGAGAGAGAGAATGTTTAGTTAAACAAAGCTGACCTTTCCCATGTTTGGTTACGTGTGGGGAGAGGGGAAGATTTTTCGAAAGTAAGTCATTCATTCAAATCAGAGAGAGAGAGAGAGAGAGAGAGAGAGAGAGAGAGAGAGAGAGAGAGAGAGAGAGAGAGAGAGAGGTCATTAAATACACTTGCCTTTAAAGGTTTAATATTCCCCCATACCTT
>NC_090757.1:13782356-13787356 GCF_036898095.1 Palaemon carinicauda
GTGTTTTTTCGAATATTCCCCCACTTGCCTTTAAAGGTTTAATATTCCTTTACAATCTCCTCCAACAGATTCGAAACAAAACTCACTTATCTATCGTTTGAAAAAAAAGTAAAAATTTAATTACATAAACAATACCAAATGTGTAAATACAAATATGGTGAAATTAAAGAGAAGTAAAAGTAAGGTTTCTTTTAGTTGCTAAATTTTAGTAACACAATAACAACCAATCCCCCTTTTATTGAGAACAGTTAAATGAATACTGTGAAAATATTAAAAAATGATAAATATTATGGAAGAACTACACAAATGTCATTCCAAAAATACTTTGATGACTTTGGAACTGTGACACACCATTTCGATGAATCATCAACCCTGGAAATGTTTTTCACATTTATTTTTATGAAATAAATAACAACTTTAAATAAAGAAATGTACTGCTGATAATATGGAACTGTAACGAAATATAAAATTGAGCTTGAATACTAAAAGTCAATAAATTTGAAATAAAAAGAACTAAATTTATTAGTGTGTAAATATTTCTTACATTAACCAAGGAGATAAAAAATTGTAAAATTCAAAATACAAGTGGAAAAAATGCAGATGGTTGGTTAATATATATATATATATATATATATATATATATATATATATATATATATATATATATATATATACATATGTCTATATATATATATGTATATATATACAGTATTTATATATATACATATGTCTATATATATATATATATATATATATATATATACATATTTATATATATATATATATATACACACATATACATATATATATATATATATACATATTTATATATACACATATTTATACATATACATATACATATATATATATGTATATATATATATATATATATATACACATACATAGTATGTGGGCGTATGTACACATCAGGAGAGGAAGAAGAATAAAAAATAAAACATGGCCAAACCAATTAAACCATATTCTATTAACCCACGTAAATTCATTACCTTGTCAAAGGATCAATATTTCATCATTTGTAATCTGGTTTGGATCGCTATTACTTCCGTTGGCTTTTTAAATATATAATTTAGCCTTCAGGATTTGTATTGGAATGATCACGCTCAGAGAGAGAGAGAGAGAGAGAGAGAGAGAGAGAGAGAGAGAGAGAGAGAGAGAGAGAGACGCATGACTGTTTTTCAAGTCAAAAGGATATTGTTCATCTCTAAATAACATGAGTCTAAGTAGTATTTTCGCCCCTGAATCAATATTGAAAATAGACACATGAATGATTACAAAGGCAACATCATCAACAACAACAACAACAACATCAACAGCTTTAATAGTAGACAATAGAGATGATAAGGGTGATAATAACCTGGCCACCAGTAGTGAAAACAACTTAATAACAACAACAAGAAATATAATATTAATAAAAATAATAATAATAATAAAAATAATAATAATAATAATAATAATAATAATAATAATAATAATAATAACTATAAAAATAAAGTGCATTGAATTTACAGGTCCTTTAAATAATATTTTCAATAAATTTGAGAATTGTACAACAATTACCTTTTGACACAAAGAGGTGTAGTGTTGCAATTTAAATACTAGAAATTCCACTCAAAGATTACAAACTCAGCTAGATATATTGGCAGGATGATAAATCACATTAGTAGGTCATTCAAATATTCTTCTGTTTATACTAGGACGTGATTAGAATATCTTTCTTTCACACGGTACTGGAAACTGTCGCTTACTTTACATTTACACTTGAAAATAAAAATAAGGAAACCCATTAAAAATGCAATATTTGTATACGGACTCAAATCAAACCAATTAATCTTAAGAGTTAGTTTTTTTTTTTCTTCGCAATTCTTCCAGAAGATTTAGGCACAGACAGACAGACAGACAGATGGAATCAGTGGCTTAACATCGTTGGCAAAATTGATAAAAATTAAAATCCCGTGACGGCGTTTATAGAACCTTTGATTTGATTCGATCAATCATTCAACAAATTTATAAAATTGATAAATTTGGGCCATAAGACCTAGTAAGAGGACCAAGGAGACCATTCAGCACCCATGTGTAACTAGAGTTAAAAAATGCTCATAGTCCAACTTGAGGTGGTATACCGAGGGCACCTAGCCCCAAACAGAGAATATTTGAATATGAAGCCTGTTCTTAATTATTCTAATTACTTATCTATTTTCAATGATCATTTAAACGTCCTTTAAACATTACAATTTTCAATTGCATAACAGAAAAGTAACTATAAGATTTCAGCATTTAAAGGAAACAAATAACTGAATAAGAATACTTTAAAGAATAATAGATATAAAATAACGTGGTCCATAATATAGAATTAGCAAAATTCATAATAGAGAACAATGACTGGATATTACCATATGTAAACAACCGCTACCTCAAGTGACCTATCAAGGAAAATATTTGATTCGGAAAAGCTTGGTCTTATTATTTTAGAGGAGCTGAAGAGGTTGGACAGCACAAAAGGGGTTCGGAAAGCAACCGGGATGAAGTACAATGACCAACAGGTCTAACTGGGAGAGAAAAAAAAAAAAAAAAAAAAAAAAAAAAAAAAACATGCTTGCCCACTTAGCTAACATATAAAAAAGTTGAATAGCCAGATGAAAAAAATGGTTGTTGTGAAAACACGTAAAGGACTAAAGGGTGGGCGCAAAGACCCGTAAGTAAATTCCAATGGTGTACTCCAAATGGCGTATTGGGGGTTGTACAAAATTACTATTCATTCGCTACCTGGTTGTTATTTTTCCATGTTACATCAGAAATATGAAGATTGGTATTTATTTCTAGGGAATTTACGAGATATTACAATAAAACCCCAAGATTATAAAGTAGGTTTATTATATACAAGGAGTAACTGAAGAATTTGTGAGATAAAAGGAAATACAGAGAGAGAGAGAGAGAGAGAGAGAGAGAGAGAGAGAGAGAGAGAGAGAGAGAGAGAGAGAGAGACAGGCAAGTAAGCGTGTATAATCAATGCCGCGAAGGAAGTAAGCTTCATAAAATAATTGCTTCTCAGAGTGCATCAAGATCTTCGAATTCTTATTAGTTTTCTCAAGAATTGTATCATATCTATGAAGGGATATATATATAAATATATATATACATATATATATATATATATATATATATATATATATATATATATATAGTATACACATATATATGTGTATACATGCACATTATACATAATACACACACACACTCACACACACACACACACACACACACACACATATATATATATGTATATATAACGCACATATTCAAATTCTTATTAGTTCTCTCACGAATTGTATCATTTATGAAGGGATATATCAAATGAATCATACATATATACATACATACATATATATATATATATATATATATATATATATATATATATATATACATATATATATATATATATATATATATATATATATATATATATATATATAATGTATATTATATATCTATATATAAATATATAAAATATATATATATAAATTATATATATATATATATATATATATATATATATATATATATATATATATATATATATACATACACACACACACACCCGATTGAAATAGATTTTTGGAAGAAAAATAACAAAACACTTGAAATGAAACATAGCCTTCATAGATAAGAGGATTTATGAAAAGGTGTAACTTCTTGAAACATTCTGAAACGATCCTTACAATAAGTAATGTGAAGGTATGTTGAGATACCATATAGTGCTTTAGTGATGTTCGGCGAAGATTTAATTCAATCAACTCCTTTGATTCATATGAGTATTGTTACATAATGGAAAAAATAATCATTAAATTAGTTACAGAACAGTGATGATTAAAATATAAAAATCCAAGTCATTTATATCTATATCATTGAAAGCAGAAATTCCCAATACATTAAATCGGTACAATTGCAACACAATATTTTCATCTTCTTAACAGGGTACACGTAAAAACCAATATGCACCAAAGGTTTTTTTTTTGCTATCTGATAAATATAATCTATAACCGGAAACGGTCTATTTTTTATATGGTAATAAACTCAGTCATACTCAACAACAATCAATAAGCCTTTGATATAAATTCTATTTAAATCAGTAAAAATATTCCCGTTGTTTTTTTTTAAACGCCTTCTAGTTGCCTTTAAAGATCTTGAACTTGAACATTTTTATGATTATCAGGAAGTAATAATGAATTGCTCCCAAACAATTCGCCTCTTCACCTATATCTTGACCTTGTTGCACAGGTAAGAACTCTTTCCCTCCCCCACCCTACCCCTGATACCTACGTAAGCCTTTCTCCCCTCTTCTTCCGTAATGGATGCGTCTGTGACGTTTCCATGACGTCACTAGCGTGCTCATCAATACGGCAGCCAGTAGCTTTACAGGAACGCTTGAGGGGTAAAGTATGCCAGCAGCCATAAGGCAGATTCTTTTCTTCAAATTCTCGGCGAGGGTTAATTCTCTATCTACCTTCTTCTCTTTATAATCAGAATTTGCAGATATAAATACAAGCACGCTTTTCATTCTTTTATAATTCAAGTATTAACATCTCTAAAAACCTAAAAATAATATGCACTTGGGAACTCAGACGTTGCCAGGGAAACAATGACGTCATTGTTACCATGGAGACAGTGACGTCACTATATTGACAGCAGATGCCCAGCACACCTGGAGGTCGGCTAGTCAGCGACAGTTTAAAGGGGAACCAACAACCCAGACACCTGTAAGTTAGGGACTTTCTACTGACAAACGAAGGCGAATTATTCATGTCATTATTTGCGGGGATTAACTGGCAAAGTTTTCAAGCCTATTCTGACGTCAATTCCATGCAAATGGGAACAGGGGAATGCTACCGTCATCGCATGTGAGAGGGATCTTGGTAACAATGTTGAATATGTATGTATGTATGTATGTTAATCAACAGTAATCAGTTCTTTTGCAAGGA
>NC_090757.1:13794856-13802356 GCF_036898095.1 Palaemon carinicauda
TTAACCCTTTCACTGCCCTTGGTGACTTCGTCACAATTTGAGAACGGGAATCATCTTTACTAATCACCCAAACCAAACAAGTTGGTATTAATTGGAAAGATCTTGATAAGAGCTTTCCAATAAATATCAACAAGCAAAGATTTGTGTGGTCTTGAAATAATTCGCTACATCAGAAGTTTTGTTGAGTTTACCACTAGCAGTGAAAGGGTTAAGTGAAAATAGGCAAAATAATAATCACAACACCAATACGAGAAAAAAAAAAAACAAAGAAAAAATACGCCAGAACTGATACATTTACAAAATATTGCGATTTTTTGTATATATTTTTCTAGTTTCTGGTAGAGAACGACGCCCCGAGATTTGTTTATTTTTTTCGCCACTTAGGTCTTCCGGGGCAACCGCCATCTTGCAACCAAAAGAATTCGTTGGTCAAAACTTGAAAACACTTCGCGATGACGTAGGCAGAGCGTTGTTGTTGTTTTTGTTGGTTTTCAACAGACGGAATAATAATGTAAATATACATGACCTTGAGTGAAAAAAAAAAACAACATATATCCACATAATTTCCGTTGGATTGCCATTATCAGAAATTCGTATTTGAAATATGTAGGCGTATGTTTACGGAAATGTACTGAAATGAGGCACTAATATTTGCCTATTTTGTGGATAATTTAATCATACATATATACACTGATGTATATATATATATATATATATATATATATATATATATATATATATATATATATATATATATATATATATATATATATACCCTTCATAATCAATTGTTCCTATATTGCTCCAGCATCCCAGTTCTTTATTTTCTTAACAGATACTCATATCAATAGTTAAAAATTTTGAGGTAACAATAATCTTGTTTTAGTAAAAATCTTTAATAAAACAAAAAGTTTATGAATAAATCACGTTCACTGGTTGTTGAAAAGTGCTCAGAAAACTGTGTTAACTAATTTAATGTTTAAAATTTCACATTAATCTTTTCTGTAATGAGTTTCAGGTAACTATGTAAGTATCGTTAAAATTTTCGAGGAAGTCTAAAATGTTAGTAAGCCTTGGTAAGAAATGTCAAACGTGACATTTCAACCCTTCAAATGGAATTAGTACTACGTTCTGGTAGAGTGACTATTATAAAAACATAGGGACCTCAATAGAAAACTGAGAAGAAAATGACAACTATTTTTGAGGGAAAAACTCAAAAAGCTGGATTATAAAGGTCTGTCTTCAGTTTACCAACCAATATAAGGTTTAAAGTTTAAAGTCCGTTCATGAATGGCAGAAGCAAGGGATAGTGACAATAACCTAGCTAGGACAACGCCCTTGAGACTAACCATATATCCATATGATCAGTGCCCAAGCGCCCTCTCCACCCGACCCATGGCAAGGAACAGTCAGACAATGGCTGCTGGTGACTCAACACCGTCTACCTACCTACAGGTTACCCCAAAACCCCCATCCTTAGCTCACAAGGATGGCGAGGTTCCAGACACTACAAGGACCTATCGAGTTTGAGTGTGGCTCGAACCCCAGTCCGGGAGACCACCAAGTTGAGACGTTTCCAAAAGACCACAATCCTAAATTTGCTTGAACATATCAAAACAAGATCTGCAATCAACTTGCTCTGCTTGATCATACGGTTACAAATTTGAATATTTTCCGATAATCAGATACACCAACACTCATCATCTGACATGCCTGGCTCTCCGTCATAACACCATCGATCAAATTTTCCCTTTTTTACACGACTAACAAAGTACTGGATGTGGAACTTTTCATTGTAATGTATTATCTTTACTCGCGTCATCATCTTTGTCTACAGCCTTTACCCATCTCCATATGGGGTCGCTGCTTCATAAAACCCTTCCCCATTCTCTTCTCTCCAGGGAATTCTGTTCTCTTAATCCCTCATGTCATTTGCTACTTTATCTTTTTATACTTAATGAAAGTCCTATCATCATCATCTTTATTATCATAATCATCTCCACCAACGTCTATTGACGAAAAGGGCTTCGATTAGATTTCGCTAGACGTCTCTATCTTGAGCTATTAATTCAATACTTCTGAAAAGTCCTGCATACTTTTTTTATTTTTCTGATATTTCTTTTTTTGTTATTAGCTATTTTCACATGCAAAGCTGTGGCCTCTTTGTAAAGTATCTGCCTGATGATCGCCAGACTGGGGTTCGAGTCACGCTAAAACTCGTTAGTTCCTTTAGTGTCTGCAACCTCACCATCTTGTGAGCTAAGGATAAGGCGTTTGGGGAGCCTATAACACTACCAGCCGAGGCATCAGCAGCCATTACCTGGCCCTCTCTGGGCCTACCTTGGGTGGAGAGGGGCTTTGGGTTCTGATCATATGTATACTGTATATGGCCAGTTTCTAGGGCATTATCCTACTTGCTTGGAAAATGTTATTGTCCCTTTCCTCAGCCATTTATGAGCGGCCTTTAAAACCTTTAAATGTCTTCACTGGATTACCGAGGAATGAATAAGATGATGACGTATGTCAAATGAAATCTTAAACATGTATTTTTACAAAGGTTTACTGGCGAAGGTCATCACAAATTCAAGATATTTAAAGGTTTAAAGGCAGATGAATGGCAGGGGCAAGGGACAGTGACATTGCCCTACCAGGTAGGACAATGCCCTTGCGACTGACCACAATGTGTGTTGATCAGTACCCTTAGACTTAAATGATTGTGCATGACGAGAAAGCCTTCCACTATTTATTCATTAATTTCTCTTTCTTGGCACACAGGTATCTCCACATCATCCACATCATCCCCCCATATTAATGTAAATAAAGTTTGTCTCATATATATTGTCTAAGATCATTACTGAAATAAGACCTCTTCAGTGATTGCGAAATCTACTTCTATACGTCGAACGATGATTGTCATTCCATTTTCAAGAGGAACATGACTCGATTAGTGATACATTAGTAATATAATGCCAGGTAAACTGTTTATTTGATTCCTAACTAGAAATAACATCAAGCAGAGCGAAGTAGTTGATATCCTGCATCCCATGACATAAGAACGTAATGAGATGATTCAGCCTGATAATAATATATGCAGGTTACAATGTCGGTTACAGCCACTCTATGACGTGGTCCATTCCCTGGGAAATAAATAAATCATTACAGCATCATATGTTTCAGACATCCTTTCCTAATTGAATGTTAACTTGATATATTTAGTGAGATAAGAAATACCTTCGAACATATAAATTCAGCGGATTATTCACTATTTAAGAACTTTGGAGCTGAAGTCAACACATTTCCATATAATTGTTATAACTTACGAATTCTAGCTACTTTTCAATGCTAATCCCCCAGACCTTTTCATTATCAAGTAGAGAAAACTGTACTGCATTCTTTGTATTACTAGTAAAGCATTTCTATAGAATTACGGCTTATCTCAATACCGTAATGACAATCTCTCTCTCTCTCTCTCTCTCTCTCTCTCTCTCTCTCTCTCTCTCTCTCTCTCTCTCTCTCTCTCTGTTTTTTACCGTGATTTTGGCATTGATTTGCATATGACCTATTGCTAAATGCAAAGGGAGAATTCCAGCAAAGCTTAATCTATTTCTCCGAAAGTCTGCAGTTCTTGCATATGAGACCCGTACTTTGTAATAAAAGGAATACTAATTTTAATTTCGATTAAGTTCATGTGTTGAAGATTTCTAATTGCTGAAGCCGTATTAATTATGTTACGTTAGTTTATGTGGGATTTGTAGTAGATGAAATAACAATATTAATTTTTTGGGGACTTTCTTTTAAATTTAGAGTGATTTTTTTAAGGAATATTTTGGAAGAAATATAAACCCCCTTTTCTTGAATCGTATCTTCCTTTTTTTTTATATTGGATTTTTTTCCTATTAATTTATTTTTTTTTCTTAATCTACAAATTCAATTATAGGCTACGTAATACAATGGAAGAAATAATCACTCCAAACTGAAAATATTTTCAAAAAATGCATGAGTAGACCCACTGAGGCAAAAAATAACTTACACTGAACTTGTTAAAATCTTAGGAATAAATAAATTATATAAATGATATATAGAATTTATCCCTTTACAAAGGGAATAAAAAAGAAAATTTAGACAATATTATTCCAGAGACATAAGCACCGACTCCTATCAAACTTTAAGCTACCTTTCTCATAATTTCACAGATATATTAAACATAATATACATACAAAATTTCGCAACAGACATAAGCTCAACATAAGATATAACTCAGAGTTAACTAAACCAACAAGGGCAATTAAATATTACCCCATAGCAGAATCCGACCCAAGATTTTTTTTCTTTAGGTGAATTCATAATATCGTGAAATAAAATGTAAAATGAAAGTTTTGCAATAAATACACAAAACACATAACACAACTGAAATGTGTTTAAAGTGTTCAACGACTTCGAAATACCACATGGCCATCCATCGCTCAAGATGGATGCCCCCACCCTACCAACCCCCCCCCCCCCCCCCAAAAAAAAAAAATCGTATGAACCCGATTCTCACATTTGCGAAAAGGGCTTTAGGTGGAGGGGGAAAGAGCTGTTGTCGGAAGGCCATGTGGATCAGTTGTTGTTATTACCGACGGATTTTCTATCTACTAGAGCATCGACTGAGAGAGAGAGAGAGAGAGAGAGAGAGAGAGAGAGAGAGAGTAATATAGTGGGTCCAATACCCAGAAGGTCACAAGTCTTCAACGAATGCCAGGGGTCACTGCCCTTAGAGGTTACTGGGAGGAGTGATCCAGCCTTTAAAGAACTCTTGTGGCATTTTGGAAAGCACAAAAAGCTTAGCAGCCACGAGGAACATTCTTAAAGCAGCATTCTACGTATATGCCCTACCCATATCTTGGTGACCTGATGACCTGGTATGCCAGAAAAAGCTACTTTAGAGCCGCCTTCCACTTTTTTCGCGTCATGTTGCCGGCGCGTTTCTCGTTACTTTTGACTCTCGTGCTTGACCATGCGCGGTGATGAATTAATTCTTGGGACAGAGAACTAGGCGTTGTGGCATAATGTTTATTACAGGGGAGAAGTGCCAGGTTTGCTTGGCAAGCCGCATTGTGCTTGCACTATGAATGCGGCCAAACGAAAGCGTATAAAGGTCACTTAAGGAGGAGGGAGTCACTTTAGAGCGACGCCGATCAAATCTAGAGGGTCATAAATTAACACCAGCGCCCCTTTATAATCGCGGGGGAGGTTGGTGGTGGTGGTTAATGGAGGAGGAGGAGGAGGAGGAGGAAAGCGGCCAGAAGTCCTCCCCTTGTTGTTGCTGTTAATGGCATTGTTTTTTCCCTCAAAAGGCCTCTCTTCATTCTTTTCGGTTCTGCAGGCCTGCATTCACGAACCACAGATCACAGCGGGATGATTCATCCTAATCTGTGTACTTACACAGGGCACCCCCTTAACCACACATAACTACCCCCTCCGTTGTATCAATACAAATTTCGTCAAAAAAAAAAAAAATAATAATAAAATAAAAAGGGTATACGCTTCAGCCCTCAACCCCCATGACATCAGCGTGCACCGAAGACTAGGCCTCGAGCCGTTTCCTGCTAATGACTTGTCCTGTGTGTCATCAATCTGCGATAATAGTCGATGATTTTTTTCTCTCTCTCTGAGGTCGTGAATGAAATCAAAGGTGCCATTATAAGTTTCAGCGACGTGTACAGTGCCATAACGAGATAGAATTGGTAATGAGAGATTGCCAGATAGCTAGCAAATGTAGTTTCATAAAATGGTCGAGTTGGTAATTGTCTTTTGCTTGCGTGCATAATCGCGCAGACTTACCAATATATATATATATATATATATATGTATATATATATATATATATATATTATATATATATATATATATATATTATATATATATATATATATATACTGTATATACGATGACACGGAACTTCTTGATCTTTCCAAGAGAGAGAGAGAGAGAGAGAGAGAGAGAGAGAAGACTTCAAGTTTCTTAATGTAATGTTTCCTATACATTAATTATGATTTTTAAACAGCATGAAAATGATAGAATTTTTAACAAAAACAAATAAAACATAAATAAACCATATTAAAAAGCCCGTTGTTCATGAAACCAACAACGAAGATACAAAAAAAATTATGACATCAAACTCACATCGAATAATAGAGAGAGAGAGAGAGAGAGGAGAGAGAGAGAGAGAGAGAGAGAGGGTCCATATTTGAGATTTTGTTTTTGTCACCAAATAAAATATCCGTCCTAATGTAAGTCGTAACAAACACAGAACTTTAAAATTCACGGTAACCTTCACGGACTCCCCTTAAAGTTGCAGTAGCGTTGGCAGTGTATATGACCCTTTCTTCCCCTCGGCGCTTCTCCGCCCTGTATCAATCATTTCTCTATTCTCTTTTTCACTCCCTCTATACTTTTATTCTCTCCTCGCTCATATCTCTCGGTATTTCAAACACTCACAGTCATTTTCATATCTCGAATATTACCTTCCCACTTTTCTATTCTCCTTTTTATCGTCGTTTTTTTTTTTCTACAACCATGTCATTTATACCCCAGAGAAAGTAAATTTTCTTTTACATCTTAAAAAAAAGAAAGAAAGAAGGAAAAAAACCCGATTGGTAATAAGATTGTAAAGGTTTTCGTCAAAATTCCCTTTTTCATAATCACATTGCGTCAGTGGCTTTTTTGATAGCGAGATAACTTTCCTTTAAGGCCGATTCTACGCTGATTACAATAAGAACTTCTGGTCATTCGAATGTTTTTTATTATAATTCTAAGCAGCTGATTTTAACTTTCAAGGATATATATATACATACACACACACACACACACACACATATATATATATATATATATATGTGTGTGTGTTTGAAATAGAAATTCAATAACTATGCCGTAAATACCAGATATATATATATATATATATATAAATATATATATAAATATATATATATATATATATATATATAAATATATATATATAAATATATATATAAATGTATATATATATAAATATATATATATATATATATATATAAATATATATATATATACATATATATATATTATATATATATATACATGATAAACAGGAAAATATCCATATATGTATGTACAGATATACGGAAATACATTATATAAAGCTTGAAAGTCATGCAATATCAAATAATAAAATAAATTTCAATATTCATGCTTATACATTTACACATATATAGGGTACAATATTCATTATATATATATATATATATATATATACATATATATATATACATACAGTATATACATATATACATACACATATAACTATCTATCTATCTATATATATATATATATATATATATAAGAAATGCAAATACGGCTGGTAGTTTTAATTAAACGACTTCATATCATTTACTTTCGATGTGATTCTTGGAAGGAAGGATATAAATTTATACGGTTTGCATACTGTAAGCGCATGTGTACAAATATGTATACAAATGT
>NC_090757.1:13807356-13829856 GCF_036898095.1 Palaemon carinicauda
GTCTTTAATAATCCTTAATGTCTAGACATAATGCCCAATATGGTAGGTGCGCTAATATTCCTTATATATACATATAAATATACACACACATATATAATATATATATATATATATATATATATATATATACACATATATATACATATATATACACATACACATAAATATTCATATATATATATATATATATATACATATATGTATACTTATATATACATACATATATATACATAAATAAATATATATATACATATACATATATATATATACACATATAGATATATACTGGACATATATATATATATATACACACACATAATATATATATATATATATACACACACACATAATATATATATATATACATAATATATATATATATATATATGGACATTAGGCAGAAAAGGGATGGAGCCCCAATAATACCTAACGCTAAATCGTTAAAGCAAAAGGAAGAAAGGGGGGAGGGACATTAATATCCCCGAAAGTCCAGACATAAGGAGGGAAAGAGAAGTGAACTGATTTTCCCTGTCTAGACATTAGACAGGAAATGGAAGGGCAATTAATATGGCTTAATAGGTAGACACACAGCAAGAGATGGTATTGTTTTCCCAGTCTAGAAATCAGACAGAAAATGAATAAGATTCCCGATGTCTAAACATACGACAGAAAAGGGAAGGAGTATTAATGTTTCATTATGTCTGGATATGAGGCAGTAAAGAGAAAGAGCATCTATATTCCTTAATGTCTATACATAAGGTGGAAAAAATGAATAGCATTGATATTCCCTTATATCTAAGCAAGACAGGATAGGCATTAGCAATCCCAAATCCCAAATCCCTAGACACAAGGCACTAAACTTCTAGAGGAAAGGGGCATTAATGTTCCCTTATGTCTAGACATATTGTAGAAGAGGGAGTGGACATTTATATTCCATAATGTCTTGTTACTATACAGAAAATAAGAGAATATCTAACTCTCCTAATGCATCGACTTGAAGTTCTTAAACAGACCAGAGACAACGACATCTAGATTCCCCGATGTCTCCAGACATAGGACAATAAACGGGGAGCGGTATATTCCGTTGGGGGAGTTTGGAAGACTTCTTATGTGTGGACATAGCCGTAGGCAATGACGATTTATGGCCGAGTAAATAAATCCTAAGAAAAATCCAGAGTATAATGATATATGTTCTTAAAAATTTCAGTCAAATCTCCATATGATAGAGGAAAAAAAGTTTTTTAAGGGACCCTAAAAGTGTAATGAGAAGAATAGACGATAAGGGAAGAAGGAGGAGGAGAAAAAGATGGGAGAGGAGGAGGAGGAGGAGTAGATCAGTAGTGGCAGCGGAGGTGGTGGTCTTCCAGTCCGCCTCGGTTCCATCTCCTTTACTGTCTTTCGGTACGATAAAACAAGGCTCTCACCAAAAGGGCTTCTCAGCATCATGACGTCATTACCACGTCATGGAAATGTCACAGAAACATCATTGCTACGTCATGAAATCGTCACACTTGCGTCATCAACACGTCATAGATACGTCATCAACACATCATAACCGTGCCTTGCTATGCTATTGGTCGGTAACATTGATGACGTCACGCTACAAGGCCTCTGATTGGTGCATCCCGACATCAGCTCTACGTGGTTGCCCAAGTCATGAAAACATGAGCGCGCCATGCAACCAGTATATCACTGGATTAAAGAGCATTGGTCATTCCCCTCACCTTGGGCACATGCATGAACGCATGTTCACCTCGCTGTGTGTGTCTGTGTGTAAGCTTTTCACACACACACAAGTCTTCTCCCACTGCCACCCACATAAAGGCAAACTCACTATCTTCCTTTCCCTTCATTCCTCAACGTTTTGCACTGCAACAATACATTTGGCATCGACCGGTAATGGGCACCTATTTAATTACACATAGAGACACCCGTCGCCAAATGCTATTGACTGCCTCATTTCACATCATAGGCTTTTCTGTCTTACAGAACCACTAATTAGATGTCTTCCTCGATGAGAACTGCCACTGAAAACATCGGATGGCATAAAACATTTCAACGGCCCAAAGAAGGGCTCCTGATGGTACAGGAGGGAATCGTCTCTCGCTGGGTAACCTCTTTCTTCAAGTTTTAAAACAATGAGTATTTTTTTTTAATTCTCTGTAACAGAAAAATAAGTTTAGCTTTCATTTCATTAGTTTGGCCTGATTTCGAAGACACCCCCAATAGCTCTAACACGGAGGATGGCGTTGCCAAGAAGGACATCTGCTTTAAAGCAAGTAGTGGACTTGCTTTCGAAGGCGTAGGTGGAGATAAAATTCTAGGAAAAAAATTATATAAATTCTTTTCGCGAGTTCTCGCATATAACAACTTTGGGGCATTGAATTTTCACGACAGTAATTCATATCCATTTAAGACATTTCCGCAATAAAAAGACACTAATATGGAAATTATAATTCTTCTTGTATAAGTTGAGAAGAATCTCTACACTCAAAATTCTCAAGAGGAAAGAAAGTATACATATTTTCCGAAGTTCTAAAAAACAAAACAATTAGGATTGTAGCTTCAAGATTTATAGTAAAAAAAAAAAAAAAAAAAAAAAAAAAAAAAAAAAAAAAAATTTGAAGAAAATATTCGAATCAGAATAACCCAATTTTGTAAAATGAAACAATCCTATAAATTGCAAATAAAAAAATTTATTTATAAAGAAAATTCAAGAAATTTGTTAAATAATTGTAAAGAAGACTTTAAAAAACTCTTTCCATGTTACTATTCTAACCAAAAAAAATAAAAAAAATAAAAAAATAAAAAAATAAAAGGAGCGGCAATGAGTATACAATCCTCCAACATCAGAAGAAAACAAACGGTAAACAATACGCAAAATAAATAATCAAAGGCAACAACTAAAATCACTATAAAACTGAAGAATCATTAAGTTGATATTATGTATTTTCTGGGAATTTCCTTTACTTCTCTCGGAGGTCTTTAGTCAACCTGTCCAGTGGAAATATTAATGATAGTATGATATTGTTGACTTTAAGCTTTTCTCCTGGTGCTTTTCTTTTCAAGGTCATCGGGTCAGGGAACACAACCAAAAGGTTAAAGGTCAAGCGTAGAGACCCTAACCAGGAGGGGCCTGATACTTTCAGAAGTGAATTATACTTTAATATCATGTGTGTCCTCTTCGTTTCCCTCTCCCTACCTCTCTTTTGGTAAATAAAAAAGGAGCATTGTCGAAAAAATACCTCCATATAGACTAAATCATGTGCATATTCTATATAATGCACACACGCGCACACACACACACACACACACATATATATATATATATATATATATATATATATATATACACATATATATATATATATATATATATATATATATATATATATATATATATATATATATACACACACACAGACACTAGTGTAACCGAAACGTTAAAAATTACAACTAATTATTTGAATAGATATACATTAACACAGACACACACACACACACACACACACACACGAATTAAACTCTTCCCTTCCCCTCCCTTATCATAACTACAAACCGCTGGTTCAACAATTTCATTGACAGGGTGGTTTCCAGGTGTACCTCTCGAAGTACTCTCTATCACCAGGGTATGACTACTCCTTCCCCCACCCAGTATGACAGGAAGGATATATATATATATATATATATATATATATATATAATATTGCTAGACACTTGCCCTTTACTATATAGGGGAGATTATAATCATGTGTATAATTATACACATAACAGTATATATATATATATATATATATATATATATATATATATATATATATATATATATATATATATATATATAACTTTTCTTTTAATGAATGCACTGAACCAACAAAGGCTATTGCACTTTTTACCGCCTTTAAGCAAAATAAAATAGTTCACCGCATATATAAAATGCATAAAGGGGAAGCTCATGTACTGCATATGGCCAACCCTTGTAAAGACTCTCTGTCATCCCAGTAACAAAAAGGGCCGCTGGTGACGCCAGTGTTAGGGTGGCTTGGAAAACGAACAAGACGGACGTCATACAAGGTTACCAAGTTTCACTTCGAAGCTGTTCTCTTCAATCTCCGTGCGTGGGAGAATTACCCAGGTACAGGTCACCGCTTGGTAGTAAGGTAAAGTTGGCTGGGGAGAAAGGGAACATATGAAGAGGAGAGAGAGAGAGAGAGAGAGAGAGAGAGAGAGACTCGTGAAGTGGGATATAATATTGACGATAAAAAGGAAATATGATTCCTAAGCCATGTTATTTCATTTAGTCGTATAGAGAGAGAGGTTCCTAATTGTAGTGGCTAAGTCCCAAGAATGATTGGATACATATGGTCTTGTTAGTTTTTCTCAATCATTAAAGTGCATAATTGAAATAATTGTAATGGCATTCAAAAAAATATTCATTCAACTTCCACGAGTCAATAATTATACGAACCGCGTGAAATTCTCCCAAGGTAACACAAAATAAACGTCCAGTATGATTCTCTCTCTCATTTTTACATACACATACATGTGAATAGTGTTCCGAGTCTCACTACGTATTCAAGTTGTAAAATCCACAAAACCTTGTATCTAACGATAAAAATGCAGTTTCTAAATGAGTATTTGTGACCTCAAACCATTATGAACACAATCTGCAATTAATTTATAATGAGATATATATTAATATCGAAACACTTCAATTTTAAAAACTTGGATTAGGTTTTATACTTACTGATGACTATTTAGAATATGAACATTTCTATCCACGACTAGCACAGTATTTGTGGTTAGTCTCTTTATTTTTACATTCAAATCTTCGCAACATCTCGAATTTTTAAATTCAATGACTGTTTTTATCAGTAAACATCTGACGAGTTCCGAAGTATATTTCGGCGTTTCATGATCATCAGGACAATTTCCACAGACTTTGCCATCATCGTAGAACTTACGATTCCTTCCCCATAGGGCTTATAAACTTTGATATAGAAGTAGGCTAAATTGTCCAACTAGTGTGGATTTAATGTCTCCTAAACCTCTCATGATCCTATCATGCTGTGTTGTTATTTTAGCCGTCAACCACAATTTATCAACATGAACGGGTTTCGAGATCAATTTTCTTCTAGCCAAGTTTATTCCCTTATTCATTCAGTAAAGAATTCCTGCTAAGCTCGAGGATTTACCTCTTGCAGTTTTCAGTAGATTCTTTATTGGAGTCACATTCTGAAAACTCCTTACAATTTAAGTTACACCAGGTCAACTATTTGAAACATAAGTTACACCAGGTCACTCCTTCCTGCAAAGGCTTTCCACGGTCAACTCCTTACATTTTAAGTTACACCAGGTCACTCCTTGCTAGATACGTTATTCTTGGTCAACTCCTTACATTATAAGTTACACTCTGTCAAACCCTTACAATATAAATCATACCTGGTTATTCCATACTAAATAAGTTATACTCAAGTCAACTCCTTGCATTATAAGTAAAACTTGGTCAATCCCTAAAAATACTACTCACATGAGGTCACTCCTTGCTACACAAGTTAAACTTGGTCAACTCCTTTCATTTTAAGTTACACACGATCAACCCTTTAAAAAATATGTTACGCTCGGTCAACCCTTTACACAATATAAGTTAAACCAGGTTATTCTTTCCTACATAAGTTTTACCCGGTCAGCTCCTTACATTATGTTACACTCAGTCAACCCTCTACAAAATAAATTACACCTGGTTACTCCTTACTACATAAGTTATACACGGTCAACTCCTTGCATTGTTAGTTACACTCTGTTGTCTCCTTACAACATAAGTTAAACCAGGTTACTCAGTCAACCCCTTACACCATGTCACTTCTTAATACATTAGTTATACTTGGTCAACTACTCATATCTTAAGTTACACTCAGTCAACTTCAAAAAAGAAAAAAAAACACTATCACACTCCTTACAACCTGAGTTATATTTGATTACCTCCTTACAATACAAGTTATATCTACTCCAATCATGATACCATAAGTTGAAATCGGTTGACTCTTTATAAAATAAATTATTTTTGGTCAACTCCTAATAGCCTTATTTAATCCAAGACAAATTATTACAACACACCTTACACGTTGGCTAACGTCTTGTAACATAAATTACACTAGGCTGACTCCCTACATTACAACCTAAAGGCCCGGTCTTACAGAACTATGAATGAAATACGAATTAATAGAGAATGCCAGTTTTGCTGGGTTCCACCCATCCGTAAGCATCCTCAGCAAAAATGCATTTTTTTCTGCAATACTATGCGGATATGAACCATATGAATTACACATACATTGGGAATGTGTCCCTGATGTATAAAGAACAAAAGCGGAAAGCATTGCGGAAGCCGCCTGGGGGTGAAAAATACCGTTATATCAGTCGTGAGTCATCTTTACTTTTTAAAAGTGCCTATTTGTACAGAAGAAACATTCCGGAATCGGCCAGCATACATCAAACAAACACAATGAACTTATCCGATGGACAATGGAAAGCAGACACAGTGAACAGTACCCTTCTGAATCTTATGATCAAAGAGATAATCTAGCTAAACCGACCGACAGATATCCAACACAGGTCAAGAAATCAACCTCTGATCCCCTCAAGAATATGAAGAAGCATCTGGATGAAATCAAATTTGGCTAATCCTTCCACCATATAGTACACCCTTTTGGTTTCATTTATCAACAGTCACTATTCACTTCTTTTCTCATTTTACTGTACACCATAAAGAGGGCAAATATGTACCGATCGAAATATAGGAATTTATTTGTTTCCTTCGTTTTTTTCATGGGCACTTTTGAAGAAACACGTTAAACTGTTCGATTACAGTTAAAAGTAATATATATATATGTGTATACTCCTTCAGAACTAGATGACAATTGACGTTCAGTCCAGATCTGGCTGGCTTTATATACAATCTTAGGTTACCGTCATTCAATCGTGCAAATTATACGCTATGTACTTGGAATGCATTCTTATAATTTGTAGCATGGATTTGCTAGGTATGTCACACATTCGGTATACATAATACTCGATACATACGCTGCCATTCCACTACCAACTCAGAATTACCCAATACAGTGAATAACAGTGGATTATTACGTATAGATTGTGTATGTATTGTGAAGGTATTATAAATTCCCATCCGCAACCAAAATTTTGTGCAGTTCAAAAATCTGGGAGCGGAAGTAACACCCAGTGTGGATGCATTGGGAACATAGGCGGAGGTTGGGCAATTGATTTCAGCATGACTCCCGAATACTGAGTATTTTTGGCATATGCCTACCATTTTTGTGCGTAATTCAGTCACAATTCACCCGCAAGGCCTGTGAGACCGAGTCTTGGGTTATACTCTGTCACTCCTTACTGTAAAAGTTTATACTCTGTCAACTGCTTAAAATATAAGAACAGTCAATTGACTTCTTTAAACTTGAGATTTTGCATTTTTAAGGCACCCTCAGTCAGATAGATTTGCTATGTATAGTAATTATTGTGATTCCTGGTCTTAGCATCGCCAATCTATTGCACCCTTTCAGTGATGCAAGTGCTATCTTCTCTCTGGCAAATTACCAACCGAAACAGCATATTTCTTCAGAGCTTGAAGATCCCCATTTGTCAGGGTTTCCTTGTGTATTTAAAACTTCCTAATGTAACTTGAAGTTTTGCTCGTCAGATTTATTTGCTTTACCATGCACGTTAACACAAATCACCAGCTGAGAGCATGAAGGCACTAGACATCCTATTTTCTACGTAATCATTGGGATCTACCTAATTACTTAAGTCTCAGCCAAATGTCATCCACATTCTCTTAAGACCACATACAACTTTGACTATTGCATATTACCGCTCCATTAAATAGCTGCATATTGGTAAATCTACACGTTTTCTTCTTTGCGTGTATTTGGGTTACTGCATGAAGCTTAGTAGCTTCATTGCTTAAGGTTACACCGAGTATATATTCTGTTCTCTTTTATGGGCCTTCATTAACAATAATTTAGCATAGATATCGCTCCCATCTGGGAGTTTTTTTTTTTTTTTTTTTCATTCTTAAAAGCTTTTCAATTTTAAAGGCACAACACTCTTGAGACTCATTGGGTTCAGGTAAACATTAGATAAACCTTTTTCTTATTGGATACTCTACTACTACTTGGCTTTTTCTTTCGAAAACATGTCCTTTATTGCTTAGCCATCAAATATGTTTCACATGAATGTTGGCGTGGGAGAATGTCAATTTTGAAGATCCAAAACGAGAACATCTACTTCTTCTCTAAGTTAATGCGAACACGGATTGTTGAGAGATGCTAAATAAAGAAGTCTGTATATACACCTGCATCTGTATCTACGTTCATAGGTTTAACATCAATGATGAAGAGACAAAAAAAAAAAAAAAAAAACCGATAATATGAATCCATACTAACTGAGTTTTTCTAACTCTGATCACGTTTGCTGGGGAATGAACAAAAGTCCGACTAAGAAGTTACGAAATAAATCACTGTCCTAACTCACTCGATTGTGAAAAACACAGTAGTCTACCACCCAGGGAGTATAATCAGATGACCGGTATGATATGTAAATCTAATATTCTATGGGGGATATGACAGACTCAAAATACATCTGTCCAAGTATTTGCATCATTATGACAAGAAACATGTCAGCTTTCAATAATTCTTTAAAATTACTATTAACAATTACTATTACATTCATAACTATTGTCTTTACACCTTTTATTATCATAATCATGTTGAAAAAAAATAGTTAAACATTAAGCTTAGACTTTATGAACTCCTTATTACAAAAACAAATAATAGAGAGAGAGAGAGAGAGAGAGAGAGAGAGAGAGAGAGAGAGAGAGAGAGAGAGAGAGAGAGAGAGAGAGAGAGAGAGAGAGAGCTTACTTCGATTGGGGAAACGAGTATTTTCCTGATAAAGAAGTTGTAATAAAATCAGACTGCAAACTTTTATCACGTTGCTCATACAGCACGTCTAGAGAATAGACAAACAGTTTTATGCCACTTTCACTTCTTCCATTCATGGGATTCCTGTTACACAAACACACACACACACGAACAGAAAAAATACCAAAGAAACACGTGATGCTCAGATAAAAACACTAGAAAAGATATGAATACTATGTGAACCCATACCATTTTAGTCTATTCCTCCAGATATCGACCTCACCCCTCTAGAGAATAGCCTGTACAGCACAATGCATTGTGTAATCTCAAATAAAACTGAATAATAAAATTACATCACCATATCAATTTCATTGTTTCTATTTTTCATCCTCAACTTAAAGGGTGCACAGGAATCATTAAAAATGCTCAAGGAAGTACATAAGAACAAGAAGGTTGAGACCCTTTGCTCTAAATGATGTCTGAAAATTGTATGAAACAGCATGATTCACACACATCTATCGATCTATCTATCTATCTATCTATCTATATATATATATATATATATACATATATATATATATATATATATATATATATATATATATATATATATATATATATATATATATATATGTTACAGTCAATATATAAATCCAGGCAATTTGTAAAATGACTGAACTTTTCAGGCAATATGTGAATTGCCTGGTTCACCCAGTCAATTTACAAATCAGCTAAAAATAAGAGACAATTTATAAAGTGACTAAAATTCTGATAGATTTTCTTGGCATACTGACTGAAATGAACCCCAGTATGGATATTCTGTCAGTTTACCTATTGAAACTTTGTGTGCTGTTTTTTTTTTTTTTTTTTTTTTTTTATCACAATTAAGGCCTTCAACTGATCCTGGACTCTAAATATGCATTGGTTTACCATGAAACATTAACAAGTCTGGCCATAGAAGTTTAAGTTCCAAAATGCCAAATGTAAATTTACTGCCATTATTGCTTGCAAGAATTTGAGATAGCTCAAACATTAAAAATATGTCAATTTATTGGAATGCATCATCGGCAACCCTTTGGAAGTTAAGTGACAAAATAAGCAAGACTTTTTTTTTTTTTTTTTTTTTTTTTTTTTAGGTGATCTTGATACTACATTATCCACTTATATTTACCTTTCATACAAGACTGCATGTCAACAAGATCCACCTGATTTGACAAAATTGGTCGTAAATCTTTTCCGTTTCTTTTGTCACTAAACACAAAGATTTGAACAGTCCTACATTATCTCGAGTAACATTTGCATTTCTTAATAAAGCAATGACTATTTTATCTCTTCCACCATGTTCCAAAGTAATATGAATACGTTTTCTGGTGTCAAACTTATCATCAATTTACATAAAATAAATCTGTTCTTGAATTCTATCATTTCGTCTTTTCAACGTCAACACACTACAGAACATCATAATTTCCAAGGATGTAATACTGCCGATTAAATTTTTTTTTTTTTTTTTTTTCAGATGATGGTACTTTTAGTTCCTCTATCAGACTCTAGTATTCAATTTTAAGCAGCAGTAATTTTTAAAGAATCAGAGTTTTACTTCAACATTTATTTATGGTAAAAAAAAATGCTTCTTCAGAATACCCCATACTTTGTGTGTAAGTGCTAGTCTTTCATACACGCACAATAATAAAATACCCAGACAACAGCACACAAAGTTTAAATAGTTAAGCAGACTGAATATCCATACCGGGGTTCATTTCAGTCAATATGCCAAGAAAATCTATTAGAATTTTAGTCACTTTATAAATTGTCTGCTATTTTTAGCTGTTTTGTAAATTGACGGGGTGAACCAGGCAATTCACATATTGCCTGAAAGGTTCAGTCACTTTACAAATTGCCTGGATTTAGATATTGACTGTAACATATATATATATATATATATATATATATATATATATATATATATATATATATATATATATATGTATGTATATGCTATTCTGGAATAGCCTCCCTTATTAGGAAGTCTTCCACGAATACTTAAGCTCGTCTGCCATTAATTACTTAAAGAAATCACTATTCTAGTTTTCTGTACCTTTTTTTTGTCTTCGGGTTGAAGTAAACGAGGAAAATACGTTGTTACCGTGCTGCTTTCACCGACAGTACTTTCAGCTAATAATTCAAGGCTATCATTAGCGTATTACGGAGACATCATAAACCTTATATACGTTTTACAACCGAGTCTCAAACCCTTGCATTGGACGCATATCTTGAATTCTTAATAAAGTCTCCCAATTTTCGTTTGATGAATGCACTGCAATTATAACAAGTGAGCAAGTCCTGAACGCGGACATGGTCCTCGTAGAGGACATACCTCCGCCAAGGTGACCTAGAGCGCCATATGTCCTAGAATCATGAATTGATGTGACTTCGACCTTCACATGACCTTGACCTTCACGTGACCTTCAAGTGACCTTGACCTTCACGTGACCTTGACCTTCACATGACCTTGGCTTCAAGTGACCTTGATCTTCAAATGTACTTGACCTTCACGTGACCTTGACCTTCAGGTGACCTTGACCTTCACGTGACCTTGACCTTCACGTGACCTTGACCTTCAAGTGACCTGCTTGACTTTTGACCTTCAAGTGATCTTTGTTCATTTGCCACTGATACTTAATATGACATTGATATAATGCACCAATATGACCTTGACCTTTGACCTTTATAAATTTGAACATCACCCATGGGTTGCGCCTGGACTAGGACTTCCCTGTTGGCTTATGCAAAAGTCAGTGCTTTATTTCTGTCTCTTGATATGGCCACTTATGTCATAGTGACACCAGTGACCCCTGTGACCTTGACCTTGGGGTGACCTTGACCAAAATTTAATCAGTTCTTCCATACACATTGGGGAACTACTTGGCCAAGTTTGAAGTGATTCCGTGTAGAAATGTGGCCTCTACGTTGTCCACAGACAGACAGACAAACAGAGAAACAAACAAACAAACAAACCGAACCGAAAACATACCCTCCTGGCGGAGGTAAATATTTTAATTTCTCTTTAAGGATGTCCTGATAGAATCTAGGAGTTATTGGATGTAACAGGTGTCGGCAAATGTTAAATAAATGGAAGAGCATAGTAAAATAAAAAAAATATATAAAAATCTGACATTTCCCTCAATATTATAGTCTTGAAGATGAGGTACAGAATATTGAAAAAAGTGCTTTCTTGCAATAGTTTATGACACGATTTATTAACATAAATAAATTAATAAATGATTAAATATATATATATATATATATATATATATATATATATATATATATATATATATATATATAGTAAAAAAAAATGTCACTGGTATTTAATATAAGATCAATAAATCACGCATATGTCACATACAAATGAGTATACAAAATCTCTTGCTTTTCCTTCTTTCTCTGTAATAAATGAGATTATTTCTACACTTTATTAGAATAACGAAAGACTGTTATAATGTGAAATGAAGAAATGACAACTGAAAACTGGCTTTCATATTTCATCACAGAATAAAGTAAAATAAAAAGTGAGACGTCATAATTTGAACAGATAAATCGTGAATTAGCTACATATTAAGGGATTAATGGCCTTTTACTATTATCAACATTTCAGGTATGAGTTAATGGAATATATATCACGTCGCCTTCAGTAATAATATCTTGCTCGAAAAATCTTATATGAGAGAAAACTCTCTGTAGAGACCGAGAATTCCACAGGCAGTGTTTGGAGGATAAATATGAAAAGGAACACCAACCTATTTTAACCCTCTGTGTTCGGACATCTCAACTGATGTTAAACAATTCCTAACTGTAAGATGTACAAGGAAAAATAGCAAAGCAGAAAAATAGTTTTGTTTGACAGACTAAAAAATAAGCGTAAAGTGAGAAAAATATTTTTCAATTTCGTATGTTACAGTAAAAGCTGATGACATAGGCTAGGTAATCGTTGATACATTATATTGAAGATCATGTTTCCCTTTGCATATAAATACAAGTATAAAAGGGAAAATAAATATTTTACCTGTTTGTTTTTAATTCATATGTTAATTGGAGTATTTGCTATCATAAATCTAACCCATACACATTATACATCTCTCTCTCTCTCTCTCTCTCTCTCTCTCTCTCTCTCTCTCTCTCTCTCTATATATATATATATATGTATGTATATATATATATGTATATTATATATATATATATAGATGAGAGAGAGAGAGAGAGAGAGAGAGAGAGAGAGAGAGAGAGAGAGAGAGAGAGAGAGAGAGAGAGAGAGAGAGAGAGAGAGAGAGAGATGCAATGAACTCTTTTACATTAGAAATTTTCGTATCCAAAAAGGAAATATACTCGAGTCACCAGACCCGAGATATACATCTAGCAGCATTTAATATCCTGAAGTAACTGCATATCCCGTACCTCAAGGGCTCCCCGTGGCATTCCTTGATGTAGTGTCTGTATTTGGAGTTTGTCAAGCCATTCATACTGCTGCGATCTTGGGAATTACATACGTATGGGGACAATTCCGTACGAGGTCTCTGCGTCCCTTGGGGGGTGGTGTGAAGGATGGAGTTACTCGAGTACAGATTTCATGTTTTTTTTTTTTTTTTTAATCTTATTCCTGTTTATTCTTGAAAATTAAAAGACTTTCCGTCACATTCAAACGATAATTACTTGCTTTTGTTCTTCTAAGCTTGTGTTTTATTCGTGACTATATAATTTTACCCAATATTAGGTAAATATAAGACTGACCAGATGTGTGAAGGAAAATTTAAAAGTGAAATAGGCCATGTAAGGACGTACCCCATCACTAAAGACCCTCTGAGAACATAAAGCTGTAACATTTTAGCCCCCATATAGACCCATTTACCGCTAAAAGTAAGTGATGGGGGCTGCCAGAAGATTGAAGTTTTCTGATTTCTCAACATGTCTTTGAGAGTGAGGTTTATAGATATATTTTTATATGGAACTGAATTGACTTATGAAGGACAGTCCAGAGTTACAATGGGGTCTCAAGAAATCGTCAGCAGAGAACTGAACTATAAGGCTACGGTGCTGACTAGTCCATCTCTCAGGTTGGCCGTGGTCGTAAAGCCGCGTTTCAGTATATTCTATCAAGCTTGAGATTTAAACTTATCTCCAGTAAAAACAACTGAAACTAGAGGGGCACTCAGAAGAGAGCAGACCTCCGCTAGGGCAGCTTACGTCTCAAACCTGTCCTTTGACCTAGGTCTGGACTCAAAATTTAATCAATTCCACGACTCAACACAACAATTAATCCCTGAAAGTTTTACTACTCCCTAAGTAAAATTGTGGTCAGGAAGTGGTTCACAAACAAACACAAACACGGTGAAAACATAACCTCCCAACTTCGTTGGTGGAGGTAATCACACATACACACTCATATTACTTACTGTACACACACACACACACACACACACATATATATATATATATATATATATATATATATATATATATATATATATATATATATATATACATATATATATATATATACACATATATATACATATATACAGTATATATATATATATATATATATATATATATATATATATATATATATATATATATATATATATATATATATATATATATGTTCTATGTATGGTACCTGAAATAAGTTTATTGAAATGTGTTATATGCTTAGAAAAAAAATGTCTTAGATATTTTGGGAATTACTTTAAAATTTATACAATAAACACATTAATATTGACGGTGCTTATCGTAACAACAATAATGGTTACAATGATTCTAATAAGGCTAAAAACACTAATTATAAAAATAACAAATGTGATAATCGTTTCATTCCCAAATTTTTTTTGCTACAGCTGAAGTCACAAGTACCACTTATAAACTAGATGGGCACTCAGTTGAGGGCAGACCTCCGTCAGGTCAGCTTATTTCTGGACCTTTTGGATGGATTTTGCTCGTCCGTGACATTGGCCTTTCAACTTCCCAACATTTAATCATTTCCAGCTCTTTACAGAACTTAAAATTGTGGCCGTATGGTTGATGACCAAAATCTGACCTTGACCTTGGACTCGACCTTGACCTTCGACCTTAACATGTATCAAATGGTATGGATTTTTATACACTCAAATATGAACCAAGTTTGAAGTCTCCAGACAATGATGTCCAAACTTATGCCCGATTACGTAAATTGAACATTTTGCTTGACAGTGACTTAGCCCTTCCAAAATCTAACCATTTCCAGCTTTTTATATAACAGTTACTCCCTGCAAGCTTATTACTCTACGATTAAAATTGTAGCCAGGAAGATGTTCACAAACGAACACACAAACAGGGGCGAAAACATAACCGCCTTCCTTCTTTGTTGGCGGAGGTAATAAAAAGGCCAAGAAAAAAAAAATCAAACATCACAACCGAAATGAGATACTAAAAGAAAGAATTCTTCCAAAAAAGCCTATACCAATTTAGTTCTTAATGCCCGAAGCCCTATAACATACATAAGGATGTTTACCGAAATATATATTTGCAAACAAATACCTAGATTTTTAGTGTTTTACTGTATCTCAACTAAATCATTCATCAGTGTTATTCAAAGCTGAATAAACTTCTAAAAAAATCATTCCTTCCATACAAAATACAAAATAATTAGGATAAAACTTTATAAAGACTATTTTTTAATCTAATTGTACTGAATAAAAAATTATGATGATGAACTTTTAACAAGAGTCTTGACTGACAGACATTAAACACATGGCTATAAATATTCAGTCATATATCTCAGCAAACACCGGACTATTATGATAATAGCATGCCTTTGCGAATTAATGTACTAAGATTAAACACAAGATTATCCTGACAAACTGCATTCTCTGACTGAGCAGTTTCGAAGTTCGGCCGATTTCTATAAGAAATTTCTTTGATGAAACTTGGCTTTTTAACCTTTTGATGAAGCAAGAAAATTCTTTTTTTTTTTTTTTTTTATTTAGTGCATATTTTTCTTTTAGCAATATACTGTTGGACAATAATTAGGCTTTATTTCAGAAAAGAATTCAGCCACTTCCGATTCAATGAAGTGACAAAAGAAATTTTTTTTTAATTTATCAAACTTTTGTTTTGTAACAAAATCAATTTTGTTACTCATTAAAACTTTACTGAAAATAATTTCAACAATAAACCCACTTATATAGAGGTAATAACCCTCCCGGCTATTTTCCGTTTAGTTCTGACTCTGTTTGTTAGATATTCCCTAGAGACGGGTGGAATTTTTGCCTTCAAAAATGCACGTGCAAATAGATCCTATTAATACGATGCAGAAAGGAACCATGATTCATGACCTAAATTTTATGCATCGAGTCGCACAAACACGTCGACGACTCTCTCTAGATCTACAGTGACATGAATAGGTTATTTCGGGACGATCTATTCGTAAAAAAAAAAAAAAATTGACTGATTAAACAGGAGTTTCATTGGGAAATATTTCCTTCTTATGGCTAAATATTAGAAACAAGGGGGGGGGGTTTAATGGTGTGTTATAGCACTCTAGATAACATAGCTCTGCAACTATCCTTTCTGGTTGGGATTTTTATCTCTCTCTCTCTCTCTCTCTCTCTCTCTCTCTCTCTCTCTCTCTCTCTCTCTCTCTCTCTCGTCAGAATATTCACTAAACAGGATAAATTTTCCTCGAGGCGTAAAACTTCCAATACAGTTCTAAACGAGCACATGGTGTAAGTGCTATAAAATACCTTTCTGTGGTAATAGCTGTCAAATCTATGTACGAATCCTGCTTTATTTAAGGCATTTTACCCAAAGAACTTTTAATAAAGGATATATTAATGCTCACATTCGTAGCTATATTGCCGTTAAGAGTATTTTCCTTAAATCGTAAGCAACGTAAATTAGGCGCCAATGATCATCCTATAACTCATAATCTACCAGTCTTTCAGCATACACATGGGCCCTTTTCTATTTCTTTCGTCTGTCTGTCTGTCTGTCTGTCTGCACCGGTTGCCTTCCCCTCCTTCCGATCTATCAAGCAGGGGATGTTGGCGGCGGCGGCGGTGGTGGTGGTAATGGCGGTGGGGGTGTTGGCGCTGCAACCAAGGACACTCTTAAAGCTGAAGGGAGTTTGCAGGAACTAGTGTTCGCAGGGGTCCAACCATGCGACACCCTGAAGGGAGGGGCGGCCCGTCCGTTGGCCGCTGCCGAACAGGTAAGTTTTAAACCTCTTTCCCCCCACCAATCTGGTCTCCATTTCTTCCTCTCGTCCAGCCAAACTTCAGGCGATTCTTTTCCTTAACGTTTCTGTTAGAGATTGGCTGCTGGAATCGTCAGACATAATTTCAAGCAGGAAAAAAAAAGGACCGCGTTTTTCGTATGACCTACTTTTAACCCCCCCCCCTCTCTCTCTCTCTCTCTCTCTCTCTCTCTCTCTCTCTCTTCTCTCTCTCTCCCCTTTAGGGGCTCACAACAACTGTACATTAGAAGACACGAACAAGCAAACAAACATATCTAGCTGTTAGGTTAGAATTCGGATTTTTTTCAATCTGCGGGGAATGCAATAATTTACTTGGCAGCTTTCAAGTAGACAAATGAAACGTGAAAATCATCCAGATTTATTTAAACGGGAAAATAAATAAATAAATTAAAACATACGGTACTATAATGGAAAGCGTTGTTTAAAACATCCTTTACATAAAAACAACTTGGGTTCCCAACATGTTCCGCCAGGTACTTTTAAATTTGATTCATCAATGCCAAGCTCTTCTCTCATCTTCGTGAATTGATACAATGATTTTCATGCACTTCAGGAAAAAAACAGCATTGCTTTGACTGAATAAACTAGGTATAAACCACTGTTTTCACTGAACTTTCTTTTTTATTTTCAACAAATACGTAACTCACAAGTTTTTCAATTTACCGTTTGATCCTTTCTTGCACATGTATTATTTCCGATTTCAATATCATTCATAAACAAGATTATTTGTATAATGTTTATACAGGCTTTTTTTCCCTTTTGTTACTATTCATCGTCGTATTTTTATTCCCCACACAAATTAAATCGTTTTCCCCAATACCGCCCACCGCCTCTCAATACTATTTACGAAAGGAATATCAAATATTCAATGACGCTTTTACATTGTGTTTATATATTTTTCCTTCCTTGCTTCCAACCTGTGCATAATAAATGTTTGTACGCCACTAATGTTTCTCTCACGCCAGCATTTTATACTTAGTGGTCTTAAATACGTCAATATCTTGCAGAAAAGACAAGCTCCTTAGATTTCTTTTTTGTACCAATTCCTCTTCCGGGTATTTGAATCTCATTGGTTCTTGGTGTTGAAATTCAACATTAATAAGAGTTGCATACACATTATAAAAGAAAATGCAACATTCAAAGCATAGTTTATAGTATATAGACAGATTTAGCCTTGATATATCCAAATGATTTTGCTCAGAAAATTCAATTTGCTTCATTCCTGAAAACTTGATTTTTTTAATGAATTAATATCTACTACAGAAAGTTAAAACATTTTTTGTCATGGTAAACCATGATAACGTTCTTATCCTGAAAAATATAAAAGAGAAATTCTGAAGTCTACAAATGTTTTCTTGAAAAGCTGAAACGTTTCTGCTAATTACAACGCTTCAACAATAATATGGTATGGGTTCGAAGACAACCATTAATTATCATTAAGACTATTTATACATATGAATACGAAGAGTTTGTAGATTATGTTCTATTCATCAAAATTAAGGTTTTGTTGCATCCAATTCAGTTCTATATCGAGTTCCTGTCATCAACTTAACATTCATTATACTTCGTGTTTATGTGACACAGAGATATAATTACATGATAGCAGTGACAGGCTGTTCCACGAAGATAGAAGTTTTAGTCAATTAAATAATTATCGAACAAATAACGCAAAACAAACGTTTAAATAACGAAGTCGCTAACCAAGTTAGAAAAAAAAAACTAAATACTCATTGACGGGGCATTTAATCTTCAGTAATGGATACCTTTAAAACTAGCTTGATAAGGTTATTTGCTTTATGAATCATATCAAATACTAATAACATAAAAAGTTCAATTTTTTTTTTTTTTTTTTACTGTTGAGACATTCCTCATTTTTGTTTAACTATGTGCCAGTTCAGAACGGGTCACGTTCGGATTCAACTAGGTGCTGAATAGCCTCCATGGTCCCTGTTCTAGTTCATCGGGCCCATATTAATAAATCAATTAAACAATCAATGACCTTCTGATTCCTAGAGTTAGACCAAATTGAATTTTAGAGTTAGATCACTAACTTCTCTTTGGCGAGACAATATTATTATTATTCCTAGTTGGGAAAGCAAGATGCTATAAGCCCAAGGACTCCAACAGGGAAAATAGCCCCGTGAGGCAAGGATATAAATAAATTACAAGAGAATTAATTAACAATTAAAATAAAATATTTCAAGAACAGTAATGACATTAGAATAAACCATCCATATATAAATTATTAAAACTTCAAAAAACAAGAGGAAGAGAAATCACATAGAATATTGTGCTCAAGTATAGTACCCTCAAGCAAAAGAACTCTACCTGAAGACAGTGGAAGACCCTAACATTCCCTAAAATGCGTGCGTTCACACAGCTCTAATTTGATGCGAGGCTGAGCATTCTTTAGAAAGCAAAGAATCAGATTTCGAAGACCAAGTTCAGGAAACGACTGTTAAGGGTTCACGTTCCTCGAATTCGACTTACAATCAAGGCTTTGGATACAGAATAACAGTTTGGTGGATTTGTTTTAAGATAAAATGTTGGTGGATTAGTCTCAAGATAACAATTGGGTGGATTAGTTTTAAGATAACATTTTGGTGGATTCGTTTCAAGATAACAGTTTGGTGGACTACTTTTAAGATAACCGTTTGGTGGATTACTTTCAAGATAAGAGTTTGGTGGATTAGTTTTAATAACAGTTTGGTGGATCAGTTCTAAAATAACAGCTTGGTAGCTTAATTGTAAGATAATAGTTTGGTGGATTAGTTTTAATAACAGGTTGGTGGATTAGTTTTAAGATAGCAGCTTGGTAGCTTAATTGTAAGATAACAGTTTGATGGATTAGTTTTAAGATAACATTTTGGAGGATTCGTTTCAAGATAACAGTTTGGTGGACTACTTTCAAGATAACCGTTTGGTGGATTACTTTCAAGTTAAGAGTTTGGTGGATTAGTTTTAATAACAGTTTGGTGGATTAGTTCTAAGATAACAGCTTGATGGCTTAATTGTAAGATAACAGTTTGGTGGATTAGTTTTAAGATAACAGTTGGGTGGATTAGTTATAAGATAACTGTTAGGTGGAATAGTTTTCAGATTCCATATGACACCGTAAAATTATGTTCGCATTTACAGGAAAGACTGACAGGGCATAGTTTGCGAGATCTGAATTTACTTTACTACATAAAACAGGGCAAAACACAAATGGATGTGAACTACGTTCAATTTCGTTCAGAAATGCATAAATCAGAATATTGTTTGAAGGGAATTGCTTTCAATTTCCTTTAACAATGCATAAAAACATTATTTGAAGGGAATTGCTTTCAATTTCCTTTAATAATGCATAAAACATTGTTTGAAGGGAATTGCTTTCAATTTCCTCCGGTAATGCATAAAAAAAGTGTTTCAAGGGAATTCATTCCAATTTCCTTCAGCAATGCATATAAAAACATTGTTTTCAGGGTATCGCTTTCAATTTCCTTCAGTAATGCATAAAACAAAACATTGCTTGAAGGGAATTCCTTTCAATTTCCTCCTTAGGTAATGCATAAAAAAACATTGTTTCAAAGGAATTGCTTTCAATTCCTTCAGTAATGCATAAAACAAAACATTGCTTGAAGGGGATTGCTTTTAATTCCCTTCAGTAAGGTGTAAGTTATACCATTAAATTTCCTACAGTAAAACATGACGAAATATTATTTGATAAGGACAATTCAACATTCCTCCAGCGAGACAAATATACTCGACACCATTTGATGGGAATTGTGTTCACATTCTTTTGGTTACTTTCAAATACGGACAAATGACAGGGGGTTTAATTAACATTTCTTTTATCGAATTAATGCCAAGCCTTAGTGCATCCTAAGGCTTTATCCAGCCAAGGACTAAAATAAAAAAAAATCAGACCCTGATAATTAATGAGAGTATAATCGATACGAGGTAAAACGGAATCTTGGAGAGAATACGAAAGGTTGGTCGAAACATCACATGTTATGTGATGTGATGATCTAGCAGGCCTTAGAAGACTTACAACTTGACTGTGAATGGAGCGGAGTTAACTATGTAATTTATGTGTTGCTTTCTATGAACTGGCATCGTAAAAGCTATGGTAATTTAAGGTAAATTTGAAAGAAACATCGAAATATTATTACAACATAAAAAGGAAAATCTAAACAATCGATAGCTGTAAACGAAACAAGAAATAATTGCAAGCTAGACAAGAGAAAATTGTAAACACAAAATTAGATAGTCACACGTATAAAAAAAGAATTCTTTGTAAATTAACCATAGATAATTACTATTTAAACAAAGGATAATTTTGAACATTATCTTTACACTAATTATCTTTTAACCCACTCGATCGAGACACTAATCATATTTTAACCCACTCAATAGAGAGGGAAAGAAAATCACGATACCCACATTAGAAAATGACAGTCTTCCAGAAACATATGAATACACTACTCACTTCTATAGGCAGATCTTGCAATGAAAATTATGATACATTTGGAAGATGAAACTAAGGTAAACGATCAACTAAAATTTTATCAGAGGAGGCTGAATTTCACCAAAAGTTTATCAAACGGAAATTTATATAAGGACGGGGTTACGATATTGACAGATAGAAACAAAACATGCCACTTTAGAGGCGAAAAAATAGAATTAGGAAGGGTTAATCATCAGTCGCGAGATGCACAGAATTGGCCGGCGTCAAAGGTCCCATATACTGTATAATGGGTCAGCTAACTACTATGTAATTTACTGCTTTGGGGAACAAAGCCATACAACATTTTTGGGAACTTGTTCATCTTTTGTTCCGCCCGGAGAATCGAACACAGATCCTCAAGCTGTCAGTCGGGTGCGTTACCGAAAAGGCCCAAAAGAGAGAGAGAGAGAGAGAGAGAGAGAGAGAGAGAGGAGAGAGAGAGAGAGAGAGAGAGAGAGAGAGAGAGAGAGAGAGAACTTTGCAAAGAAGTGTTTGTAAATCCTGAAAATGATTAAAGTTTAATGATAAAAAATATCCTTGGTAACCAAGCAGCTGATGTTAGGTGGCGTTAAATACGGAACTAATTTTTTCATACTGAATAAAGGATGTAAAAAAGGACAGTTTCAAAGTAAAATTCTTTAACACAGCAGACATGAAACAGATCACTATCTTTCATCTCGATAATGTATAGATATGGGCCATATTTTTACGTAACCAAAATATTGCAATATTCTTTTTTGTTTTCATTATCGTTTGCAAAGTGTGATATCGATACAAAATGGGGTTCATGGCAA
>NC_090757.1:13834856-13852356 GCF_036898095.1 Palaemon carinicauda
GACCACAAAAGATATTGTATGGAAGAATATTAAAAAATGAGAAAAGAGGGAATAAGAAAAGGGGGAAAAAAGATAAACCTACATGTCTTACATGAGACCTTTTGTAATTAAGACTGGCATATTATGAAACTGGACAAAGGGTAACTGACTTACTTTAACAAATAGAATAAGATATTAATAACTAAAACAATTATTAATATAAATCTGAAAGGATTTCTAAATAATCGTGATGATTCTACAACCTACGATCAACCACTTTACCTTAATCTTTTCTCCAGTGGGAAAGTAATATATCAAAGAAAAAATTACGAAAGATTTTTTTTGTATAAGTAACATAGTTCTCTACTTTCTTTAGGTTGTAAACTGGAGTCTCGCCTCTTGTGCATTTTACACTACATCTCTTTTGGCATATAACCGTTCGAAGTAAGTGTCATTTAATAGCACAGATTCTAAATACCTATGTGATTACAGAAGAAAGGTGGAATTTATTATCAAAAGAATGATTTCAGTGACTAAATAAAGATCATAAAACCTCATATCAGTTACTATAACCTGATATCTATTTCAATATAGATAAACGATACTGGTACTAATTTAAGATTATGAAAATATGATATGCGTGTTAGGGGCCTGAAAACCTGCTGATGAGTTGTGTGTGTAGTCGAATTGAATGAATACTGATATGGATATTCATCCACGATAAGGAAGTTAGAGTTTAATTATGAATGTGATCACGACCTTTTTATTTTTATTCTTATTTCTATGGCGTCATCTACTGTCAGGTAAAAATGGGTTACCTACACACATACATCCATACAGATATATGTCAATAATTATAATAATAATATTAATATATACACACATATACACACACATATATATATGTATATATATATATATATATATATATATATATATATATATATATATATATACGGTATACACAGTACATACACATCTCTCTACCTACACACACAAACACACACACACACACACATATATATATATATATATATATATATATATATATATATATATACATATATATATATATATATATATATATATATATATATATATATATATATATACATATATATATATATATATATATATATATATATATATATATGTAGATAGATAGATATATAGATAAGAGAGACAAATAAATAGATAGGTATATATACTAAACAGCTTTTCTATGAAGGCTAATATACCATTTCCAATATACCTTTATACCTCCTCTCAGATAAAAAAAAAAAATGACCGATTAATTTTCGTAAACTGGCGACGCAAACAAAGAGCATTACAAAGAATGCGTTAACTTTTGGCAACCTTTAACCTATATGACCAACATTTATGAAACACGATGACCTCTGTTTTAGGGAAACGCATGACCTATCTTGAACTTTGACCCCAGTTCCTAAAGTCTGACCTGCTAAAAGCGCGGTAGGCTTTCAATCACGAAATCTCTCTAAGTTTGATGCAACTGGTAAAGTAACACCCAACTCCCCAGAGAGAGAGAGAGAGAGAGAGAGAGAGAGAGAGAGAGAGAGAGAGAGAGAGAGAGAGAGAGAGAGAGAAAGTTTTCTCTTTGCTTCTTAGAAACTTGCTCTTGGACCTTGATACCTTTTCTTTTATTTCCATTATTTCTTATTCTAAGTTTATTACATTGAGCATTTTTGGAAATGCTCACAGCAGTATATAGAGTAATTACCATGATAAACATATATGAATATATGTAATATAACTAATTTTTCACAATAACAATTATCACACCAGTATACTCCTTTTGGACAATATACTCAGATTTGTCTTTAACATAATTTTACAGCAGACTTTGCAAATGAATAATTGCTATGTAGAAGGGTTTATATATTGTACATGTTTCTTTATACAATGAAGCTTGTAATCTACAACTTATTATTTCGAGATCCAGCTTGACTTCGGAATCAAAACACCCATGAACAAACAAGAAGATTTTCACACAGGATAAGAGTTCAACAACAACAAGAAACAAACAACAAACAAACTGGAGTAAAAATATGCTGCATCATGTGATCACGTCCCTGGCTAGACTGATGAAGACTCCTTCACCAAGCAACAGCTTTCGCCGACGAGATTTTGATTTTGTTTTATTTAGAGGCTTTCCAAAATCCGTTTTTTAAACTTACCGATAGATCGGTAACATCTACGTCTCGACAGTCAGTATAACTAAAGATGTCTGATATGCAGAAAGAGAAGGAATTTCACAGTAGAGGAAAAGTGTGGTTACCCCTAAAAATGCAAAGAGAACGTACGCCGATCGATGACGTTTCCATTGCGTAATACTGCAGTAGTGACGTTTCAATGCCGTATTGATGATTATTCCATGACGACACACTTTTGGGCCAATCACAGACTCCAACGGCCGTCTCAGTTGCTAAAGGTATTGATTTGCTTATCTAAGAGCATCTGCCAGATGTAAAAGCATTGAATAGGGAAAATACCTAATGTAGAATAGAAGATGACTTAACGAAGTATTAACATTAATGCAAGTAATAATAAGCAAATTATTAAAACAATCTGATATTTCATAACTACAAAAAAAAATATAATACAAAACATGTAGATTACTTTTCCATATTTAGCAAATCTCTCTCAAAATAATGACGTCATCAACTCTACAAGTCCTCGTGTTTTTGAACAATTTTGAAAACAAGTACATATACTCAATTGCTCAATAGTCTCTTTGTAAAGGAAACAAAACATCTTGTCTTCATTTTTCTCCAGAAAGCAATATATCTAACATTCTCTTCAACAATATAGAGCAATGTATCTCATTACCTCCCAGCAGGGGGGAGGGGGGAGGGGGGGGGGCTGAAATCTATTTCCTTTTTAACATGATATATGACTTGGTAACACGACAAGGACACAGACGCATGTGCGAAGCAGCATCGTGACCGATGTCTTTGGAGTCTTTAAAGTAACTTCTCACTGGTAGTCAGCATCGTTCCTGCTTTAAAGTTTCTAGAATAGAATCACTTTAAGGCTATTGTAAAATAGACATCAAATGATCAAATAGAGGAAAAGAGAAATTCAGATATATTGAATATCATCTGGTTGGGTATCAAGCACTGGTTAATGTCGTACTACTGGTAATGTACTTTTAAACCATTTAATAGAGAACCTGGTCAGAAATCATATTGAATAACTCTTTAATAATATCTTCACCCACACGTACATAGAACTGAAATATGCAATGTCTATATATATATATATATATATATATATATATATATATATATATATATATATATATATATATATATTTATATATATATATATATATATATATATATATATATATATATATATATATATATATTTATATTTATATATATATATATATATATATATATATATATATATATATATATATATATTATATATATGAGAGAGAGAGAGAGAGAGAGAGAGAGAGAGAGAGAGAGAGAGAGAGAGGAGAGAGAGAGAGAGGAGAGAGAGAGAGAGAGAGAGAGAGAGAGAGAGAGAGTCCATAAAGAAATTTAAAAACCTGTCCTAAATTTGTTTTGCTGTTTTATTATAAACTTACTTATCAGAGAATTACGAGCATTTTTACCGAACGTTATCTTTATAACCTTACAAATATGAAATTATATATCACCAATTTTACGAAAGCGAATGAACATGTTAATTTCTTTACTTTGAGTTTCCACTCAAATACTTGGTTTTTCAGGTTATGACAATTTCGTGTAATGGTGAAAAAAATAAAATAACAAATAAAAGGAAAACATAATAATGAGCATTTTATTCCTATTCAATCTTCCAGATTTATTCTGAAGGGGTGGGGCCAATGTGGTTATTTCGGCCCATATCACTTTATTCATGACTGCATTGTCCAGCACGCAAAGCCGAATTTTCAAGGTTATATCAAAATCATTCGGATTTGTGCAATTGGCTCTTGCATAGATTTTGAGGTAGAAGTTTGAAAACACATTTTCACATTATCAATAAAAATCTTTGACGTATATATTAATTTTTATCTAAATAACTTTTTAATTATCTTAGCTTTAAATGTAATCTATATCGTTCAAAATACTGCCGAAGCCACAGCCATTACAGAAGAACTGAACACTTACAAACGCGCTTAATACCCTCGTTTTCTAAAGAAAGCTCATTCGGTTGCAGGAGAGACTTTAAATACATTGTTAAGGCTGGCTTTTGTTTTTCTTCTTTCTCTGATAACAGGCCAGACTCGACAGTCTGTTGCCTTCCTTAAAAAAAACTCAGGTCATTAGACGACGGAAGTTTTTAAGAATAAGGTTTAAATAAAAAAAATGAACATCAGTAAACACAAATTCCTATAGTTACTTGAAAATGGCGATGATGAAGTAAAAACTTAATGCCTGATTATCCTTTTGTCTCCTAATATACATTATTTTTTAATGAGCAATTATAACGAATGGATAAAACATTAATGAATCGTACACAAGTTAGGGAAGGGACTGACGCATATGCAAGCTGTTTAATATTACATACCAGTCCTAAATGATGGTAGTAATTTCGTATTGGATAGAACATTTCGCAATAAAATAATAATAATAATAATAATAAATAATAAGGAAGGAGGAGGAGGAGGAGGAGGAGAGGAGAGGAGAGAGAGAGAGAGAGAGAGAGAGAGAGAGAGAGAGAGAGAGAGAGAGAGAGAGAGATGCAACCTGTTCCTTTGCGACCTTATCATGTAAATACAGTCCCCCCAATCGCTTAATCCTCTGTTCTTTTGGTGAGAAAGGTCAGGCCCAGATATGCTACGCAAAATGAGTAAAACCGTAGAGACATTAATGTGTATTCATTCCGAGGACATCAAGTACATTTAAAATGAGAATCATTTGGAAAGTCATTCATAAAATGGAGAGCGTGGGATGCACAGGTAAACGCAAGCGTGAAGTCCTTATATGGAGGGAGGCAAACACACAATGCGCATATAACGCAACTACGATTGTTTTGAACAAGACAGGGTAAATAAAAAAAAAAAAAGTTGCAAATCAAGTAATTAGGATAACATTAACCGAGTAAAATCTATGAGGTTAAATAGTCCCTATCTTCGTGTGGAATGCTAAATGAATAAACGAGGGTTCAAGCAAACTAAAAAAAAAAAACAATGCACAAACCATGGTCCAAAAAAACTCAATGAAATTCTTGTGAAATCAATGTGAATAAAACTGCCGGGAACAGGCTAAATGAAAGCAAACACTCACGTCACGTTTAATAATAATAATAATTAAAAAATAAAAAGAAAAAGAAAATTTATTGCTTCAGCGTACATTATCACAAACACATAGCCTGAAAAGACTACTTAGTCAAACAACTAAGGCAATAAAAAAAGTGGAACTAGCCTTTGATGACGGCATTAGCAAGCCCAACGCATAAAACACAATAACAAATATTCATATCAAAATGTCAAAACTAAAAGCGGTGACTGCAAGTCCATCACTATGATGTGTCTCGTTCTTTCTAACATTTTGGTATCTTTTAACTTCTGCTGTGCAAATGTTATATGGATGACATTCGCGTACCTTACTATGGGCATCTTCAGATATACGCTTCATTAAATCCCAATTTTCCCTTTTTAAAGATAATATGCCATTACCTGTAATCTCTCTATTTAATAACTTTACATGTCTCGCACAATATTATGTATAATTTGCTTCACAATAATAACATTTAAAGGCTATCTGGTTTTGGTTTTCACCCGTTATACTTTTGGTTTCACTGAAAGTTACTCAGAAGAATGTTACTTTTGGTCCCGATAACCGGAGAGTTTAAGATCAAATTACCTCGTTGCAAAACAGTTTAAATTTTTTGCATACCCCGGATGTCATGAACATCTTCCCTGAAACCATCCGTGGAAACAATAATTGTATCACTCACTAGGCAAGATAAACATTGGTGCTATTTACCTTTAAGGAGGACAGAAAAGAGACATAGGTGAAAATTATCCTTGGGAGAAAATACAGGCGAAGTTGCTACTTTAAGAACACATGCGTGAGAGATGAAAGATAGTAGTTCAATCAGTCCTTTAAAAAAAAAAGAAATACATGGAAAAACTGTACTTTAAAGAGAATACGAGAAAAAATTACACGTCCAAAAAGACTAAAGTTATTAAAAGAAAACTAAAGGAGAGTTTTTAATTATGCATAAATGCAAGAAATATGTGTAAATTGTTCTTTTTAAGAACATAAAAAGAAAATATATACTTGTGCACGTATCAATCTTTGCCCTAATTGAAAGCAAACTTGTAAGACCCATCTTCAAGAGGATATGCGATTAGAAATTCCAATTATCTCGCAGCATGGTCCACTGATATAAAATAGTTCTTCAAAATTAAACATAAAATGTCATACAGGCTAAATCCCTTACTTTAAATTTGATATTCATTTATTCCTCTGGCAGTTCACGAACATTTTCAGGGAAATGTTAGTAAAAGTATTTCTTACCATATTATAGTTATGTTATTTCAATATTCGAGTTTCATCTCAATCCGCAACGTTCCTAAACATTAACACAGGATTCCTTCAAAACTCCATTTGCAGTCTTGTCCCTAATTGCTGTTACAGTACTCGGTGACGAGGTACTAGAATTCACCTGACCTTTATCATACTGGATCGGTTTTTCCATAAATTCCACTAAGTGATTAGATATGGGTTCATGACTTTAATTTTCTTGGAAACTTTTCGTTGTATGTTAAGGTCTGTTTGTAACCTTCTAGCTTTCTAATGTTCCATTGTTTCAATAGTAATTCGAGAAATCATGGTTTAACCTTTCTTTGGTACATTCTCTGAAACCTAGACTAACAACCAGAAAATCATCCTGATACAGAAATACAGCAAGGAGCTTTACAGTGGCTGGCGGTCCTAAAAGGAGATGAATCTATGCTCTAAAATACTAAAGGAAGAGCTTTGCTAATAACTTATACTACCTACTTTGCAGGTAGTAGGTTGGCTAGGGCACTAGCCACCCGTTGAGATACTACCGCTACAGTTATTGGGTCCTTTGATTAGGCAGACAGTACTACATAGGAGCCTTCTCTCTGGTTACGGCTCATTTTCCTTTTGCCTACACGTACACCGAATAGTCTGGCCTATTCTTTACATATTCTACTCTGTCCTCATACGCCAGACAACACTGAGATTACCAAACAATTCTTCTTCACCCAAGGGGTTAACTACAGCACTTTAATTGTTCAGGGACTACTTTCCTCTTATTAAGGGTAGAAGAGATTCTTTGTCTATGGTATCTCTTCTACGAGAAGGAACCTACAAAATCAAACCATTGTTCTCTAGTCTTGGACAGTGCCATACCCTCTGTAACATGGTCTTTCACTGTCTTGGGGTAGAGTTCTCTTGATTGAGGGTACACACGGGCAAACTATTCTATCATATTTCTCTTCTTTTTTTCTACATATTTTATATATGAAATATTTGGTTTAAAGTTGTTACTGTTCTTAATATATTTTATCTTAATTGTTAATAATTTTTCTTGTGGTTTCCTTATTTCCTTTCCTCACTGGGCTATTTTCCCTGTTGGAGCCCTCGGGCTTATAGCATTCTGCTTTTCCAACTAGGGCTGTAGCTTAGCAAGTAATAATAATAATAATAATAATAATAATAATAATAATAATAATAATAATACACTCTTTTGTATGCAATATATTTCATAATCGACATCTATTAAAATCCTTTTTTAAATTATTTAAGAAAATTAGCGTTGAAGAAGATGCTATTTAACTTAAGACCATTTTGAATACTACAGTACATAACCTTTCATAATAATCTAATTTCTTCGGCAATATGACAGCAATCATCTATCCTTTTGAAATGTAAATGTTAGATTGTTCTGTAAGAATATAATCTATGGCTCTGTTCTCTCTTAAGGCTCCACTGTTACCATATTCTGTTTAAACGTTGTCAATATATAATCACAGTTCTTCTACAAGGACACTGCAAAACCAAACCACTGTTCTCAGTCTTGGGTAGTGCCTGTGTACCATGGACTTTAACTGTCCTGGGTTAGAGTTCTCTTGCTTGAGGGTACACTCGGGTACACTGTTCTACCTTATTTCTCTTCCTCCTGTTTTGTCAAGCTTTTATAGTTTACAAAGGAAATATTTATTTTAATGTTGTTACTCTTCTTAAAATATTTTATTTTTCCTTGTTTCCTTTCCTCACTGGGCTATTTTCCCTGTTGGATTCCCTGGGCTTATAGCATTCTGCTTTTCCAACTAGGGTTGTAGCTTAGCAAGTAATAATAATAATAATAATAATAATAATAATAATAATAATAATAATAATAATAATCTACTTCCAAGGATGTCTCAATCAACTCCAGAAACAAGTCCTACTACCTTTCACATTAATCCCGTTCTAGATGTTGCTGAAAAGTAACTCTCAGTGGATACTTAAATAACTCCAATCCAATGAAACCTATCACAAAGGCTGTTGGAAATCCTATCCTTTTAGTATTCAAACTAAGAGTATCTTAAGGAATCCCTACTTTGATTCTTTATCATTTTATGCAATTGAGGTTTCCTAGATTTTAACCATCTCTACCCGTCCTTTACGAGAAAGATTTTTTTTTCTTGAAACCATGATTTTGGGAAATCTATTCCTAAGAAATGTGGTTGCTGTAGACTATCAAACCACCTTCCTATTGCTCCCAATTCCACCATAGCTAAGGTCTTTGTAAATGTAACCAGTAAACACCTAAGTATTTGGGATTTCGAAGCTTTTTCTCAAGTCACTATAATGATTTTGTTGAGCAATATCAATAAATGATTACTCTGTAAACCATACATAGCTACCTTTTTTTAGAAGTTTTGTGGGATTTTAATTACTCTTGATACATTTAGGGTTTTGGCAATGTCTGGCCTAAGTTCTTGATGGCCAATCTTCTTGCTAAGAGCTCAATCGAAATCTATACCCAAGTAAACTTTCTTGCCAGATTTACTTACAGACTGCTTCATAATGTTACACACAGGCATTTACATTCTCTAGAGGCATGCCTAGATCTGGCATGAGTAACTGAAACAATGATGGTAAGGGAAAATTTGTCGAAATGATGAAAATTTTACCTTTAATTGCAATGAATTCTTGGTTATGGAGTCTCCTTAATTTTCATGGTTCACATAACACTTAAGTGGCTGCAGAGGCAGTAAATATACCCACAGAGAATAGTGCCCCATTTTCGCCAGAACTGTTAACCCTGGTAAGTAATGACAGCTTGGTCCAAAACTTAAACCTTCAACTTTGATGGAAATGGACTGTTTTGGAATTTCCATGCCTTCGATCACACAAATACAGGTAGGAATGCATGATATTTATATAGAAGAAGGTAAAGCAAATAGTAGATATATGCACTTTCCTTTGCTAAAATAGATGGCTCTCATTGTTCAAAGCTCGGTTTCATTTAAACTGACAGGCAGCCATGAGCCATAAATGACAAACTGCATTTAATGCCAGCCCATTTATTGCTGAAAACATGGAACATGACAAACATAATTAATTTCTACATGTTTGAACATACATTCAGGCAGATAAATAACCAACATGTAATCATTAATGTCATCTTATTGTAATTACCTTGGTTTAATACTTTGCTGCACACCAAGCTGAGAAAGATTAACTAATAATTGAAGGAGTGGATGTATTTCTATCCTCAAAAATGCCTCTTCCCGTATACTTTCCATGGAACATGAGCAAGGATATGGTGATGCATATGGAGACTGAGTACCCCGTTTCTCATAAATATTGCAATCAATATGGATATCATTAGATTGAGATAATAAAAGTCTGTGACAACCATAAACTTTTATTTGTGTTCTTATTGGGATCCAAACTTGGATGACTATATTTTATTGTCTTCTTACCAAAACAGCTAACATATAAGATGATAGAAAGTTCACTTTTGTTATTGATGGTGATTTCAACATTCACCATTGGGAGTGGTTAAATTCTGTTTCGTCTACAGATTATTATGGCTTATGAGCTTTGAGCTTTGCCTATGAATCAAGCTGTGAGAATATCATAAGTGAAGTTACTCCCAAATCTGGTAACTGCGCGGACCTAGTATACACTAACTCCTCTGGTGTTATAACAACATAGGTTGGTTCTCCAATTAGGACGTCTGATCATTATTTAGTTTCGTTTGCCATCAAGAATGATTACCTTGTCACTGATGTGTCATACTCGTGTAAGATATATATAAAATCTCATGAAGACTGGAATGAATTTTATTTGGTCACTGTATAAAAGTGTTGAGCCTGTAGTTCTCTTGAATGAAAATCCGGTCAACATAAAAGGTGTGTACTCTTGTGTGTGCGGAAATACCAAGTGAAAGACAATTCTGATCCAGTGATGATTGTAAATGTACTTATTTGGAGAAATAGTAGGCTTATCCTCTTTGGAAGGGTATCAAATCTGACTTGACTTGGAATTGTTCAGAGTTTATGTTTAACTGAAAAGGAATACAATTTTACCATAAGAGAAACACTTTCTGGTATAACCCAGGAACACAAATAGTGGGCCACCCTTACATCTACATTTTGGTATAAAGTTAACAGTTCCTCTTTTATTTAACCTGATGATTCTGTCACTTATTGTCAAAAAAAAAAAAAAAAAAAAAAAAAAAAAAAAAAAAAAAAAAAAAAAAAAAGACCCCTTTTTAGCTGAAGTGTCTAACAGTAAGCATAGCAATGAGAAACTCTCTTCATCATTCCTGTTTTCCTAGGGCTTAACTAACTAGTTTAGCTTTTTTTCGGTCCTGTGAAATTAAAACACTCTTGATGAGCATTGATGCTTATGAAGGTGTAGACCCCTATTGTATTTTCCTTTGTTTTTCATAAAGACCGCTGGTATCTTAGCTCCTAAGTTATCTATTATGTTTTTGTAACTCAGTAAAAAGAGGTTCTTTTTGGTAATGTTACTCCATTATCTCTAGTTCTGATGATTACTGTCTAGTTTCCATAACTCCCATAATAACTAAAGTTTTTGAACTTCTTGTGGTAAAACATTTGCAGTTTGACTTTCAAAAAGGCCTTGGAGCATGTAATGTCCTTCGTACAATTTCCAATGCTGTATAGAAATCCCTTGATTGTGATAAGGAAGTTTGTATGATTGGCCTTGATTTTATTGCTGGCTGCCTTTCAGCACTGTAATTAAGAGGACCTATTTTAAAACTCAGACAGATAAGAGCATCATTATAGAAGTTTCAAGTAATGTATTGCAAAGTACACATTCCTATAGTCCATTGGGACTATAGGAATGTGATATCAGGTGTTTCTCGGGGCAGTCTTCTTTATCAATTACTTTTCGTACACATGATAAGTGATTTGGCCTAGAAAACCAGATTGATGCATATGCAGATGATACTACTTTCTTTGCATAAATACCATCTCCTGAATGTACACCTGTGCCTGGAATTGAAACGTAACAAAATTTAAGAGTATGATAGCATGTAGATCAATGGCAGTGGTTCTTCAATGTCCAGATCTTTAGATTTATAATCCTTTTAACTTCATACAACTCCTTTAGAATTCTAGGTGTGAATCTTGATTGCATATTTACTTTTGAGAAACACATTTGGTCTGTTACTTCTTCGACTGCACAAAAAAATGGGATATAAAGAAAGACTTTTTAAGAGTTTTGGAGATCAGTCTATCCATTAGAAATGCTTCCATTTTTCATTCTACCTTGTTTCGAGCATTGTTTTCTTATCTGGTCTTCAGGTGCTGACTCCGATCTTAAACTGTTGGACAAAAACTCGCAGTTTAATTAAATATATTCCTGATCTGGTTATTAATTTCTGGCATTATTGCTGTTAGTTCTTTATACATTTGTGTAAAGCAGGCCATACACGCAGAGGACTGGCGCGCTGATTTGAGGGCAATCGGCGCAAACTTCTCATCCTGTCAGCATGTTTGACCAGACAGGCCAATCCCATCGTGATTGGCAGTATGGCCCTCCAGTCTCGTGTGTGTGTGTGTGTGGACACGGTCTAGCATGGTGACGGGGTTGACTCACCTATTTTGACACGTACAGTATTCCATACTTCGTGCGTTGATCAGAGCACTTTTTATATTATAAAGATAAACTGATTGCATTTCCCAAGTTTGTAATACTTTGCATTTCGTTGCTCGTTATTTTAAGTTTTCCCTTCTCCTTTTCCTTCACCAAGTTATGATTTCCTTAAATTTCCTCTCCTTTTTCATAATATATTTCATCTTTAAAACCACACAGTATTCTGCCTTATTTGTGCAACAGTATCTTGTATTCTGATAATAAACTGATACTGAAACAAAAGGAAACTAATTCATATACTGATAAGTTTTATGAATTCCCTTTATAGGAAAAACCGAAGATGTAAAATATGGATAGAGGATAATTTAAGTAGCTACTGATAATTCTATTAACTTATGTATAACTCTCACATTTTCTCTCTGCCTATATAAACGCAATCGTTTTCAAATTGCTATAAATTAACACGAAGACAAGTACACCTAATTAAAATTGCAGTAGTGCTTCAGCATGAGATAATCTCCAGAAATGTCTAAAAATCTATTTAGTATATTCCTCCCAGGACACATTTGGACTCTTGGATTAATGGGGATAAACAGAAAAGGTAATCCTATAATGACTTCAAGAGAAATAAGTACATTGACACCATAGCGGACTAATCACCACCATGTAAAAGCCAACAAAGAATGCCTATCACGTTCCTTCATATGATTATTTCAAGTCAGATTTCATAGACTTAAATTATTTAAAAAATAAAGAAAGCAAAAAGTACCAAATTAGATGTAGGCTATCAATTGTACTTGATACCCAGTAACATACCAAATTTAGTTATCAAGTACCTAAAATGGAGAAGAGAAATGAAAATAAAGGATCGAAGATCAGAAGGAAAAAGACAGAGTATAGTTGTGAGGCCAGCAATGATGTATTGGGCGGAGACGTGGGCAATAAAAAAGACAGAAGAAAAGAAACTGGATGTGGCAGAGATGAGAATGTTGAGATGGATGTGTGGGGTGACAAGAAGGGATAAGATACAGAATGAGGTAATTAGGGGTACCACAGGAGTTAGAAAACTATCAGATAAGATCCAAGAAAGTAGACAGGTGGTATGGTCATGTCATGAGAAGAGATGAACAGTATATTGGGAGGAGAATGATGGAAATGGAGGTACAAGGAACGAGAAGGAGAGGGAGACCAAAGCGAAGGTGGATGGACTGTATCATGAATGACCTTCGATCAAAGGGATTAACCGGCAATGAAGTGTGGGACAGAGGTAGATGGAGAACGCTGGCCAGAAACATCGGCCCCACATAAAGGTGGGAAAAGATACAGACAAAGAAGAAGTGGGCCTATCCTGGGTGCCCAATCCTCTTGAACTACCGTAGCGTGTGGGCCTTTCTTACAGGATTGAAGCGTCGCTCGTCCTTAAAGACGAACTGTATGGTCAGTCCTCTGCGTGTATAGCCAGCTTAAAAGCTTTAATATTTCTGACCATCATTTGCATTCATATCTTCCCAGATTGTATCATCCTGTATGTAGCACTAGGCAATGCAGTTAATTCTAACAATCTTGTCTTCTCCATCATAAGTCTCAATACTATAGTTTTCTAGAAGTTTTACTCCATCTTTGACCAGATTGTGAAATGATATCCCTTATCTCACAGTTGAATTTGTAGGGCATCCAGAGTTCAAACTTGCAGCAGTTTTTTTTTTTCAACAGGTTGACATTTGTGTCTCCCTAATTTATGTACGGCAGATCTATTTTAACGTTGTTGCAAAGCTTAGTATCTAATATTTTCTGATAATTACTCCGCATATATAGTTTATTTATTTCTTTATTTTCTTTACTCTCAGGGCTATTGTTGGAAAACTTGGGATTATAGCACCCTGATTTTCTAGCTATGGTTGTAGCTCTAACAACATCAAGTACTAATACTACTAATCTATGCTACAAAGAGGCTGTAGCCATCTGTATATTAAAATAAAGCGATGCAAGTGGCTTTGAGACCAGGGGATCTCAGACTGCTTTCCAAAATGTTAGTCAATCCATAATAAGTGAAGATATGAATGAGAGGTTTATGAAGATGAGGGAAATTCGGAGTCTCAACATTGCAAAAGCTTACTGAACATGAAATTTTTTGGGAAGTCATGACCGAGTTAGTCAATAGAAAAGGATATTGGTGTTGAGCTACACAACAAACCAAAATTATCGTAACCCACAAATTTTTAATGAAGTAGCTTGATAGACTTAAGAGTAGTCTTAGACATATCAATGAAAGAATTTTATGTATAAAATGCTTTATCATATAAAAAAAAATTATATACAAACAGAGTTATAGCTTATGGTAACTTTACGTCCTCATCATCATCATATCTTATCATGCCAACATTGTATCAACTGCATAGTGGCCTGATCACATTTGTAGAAGTCCATATCTGTACAGATTGGCCCTTGTTCACATCCGAGAAGTATGTGGTCCATTGTCGAGATGGGATGCCCACATGGGCACTCAGCAGACGGGGTGAGACCCGACTCTACCTTTTGCTCGATTAAGAGTAACCCATTCCTTTCTAAAGTGGTTGTTCCATGGGGGAGAGACTTACTTTATGTCCTGTATGAATATTATGTTGAATTCTACATTTATTATATGCACACAGAAATGGAACCCATGAACTACATTGTAATAGTGGTGTTGCATGGTTACTCTTTTAGCAGTCTTGTAATTTGAAAATATAAATCATATGTAGTTACCATTCAATATATGCTTGCCATCTTAAATGTCTCCCGATAATCAGCAAAGGCTGGGAACATTTCATTGTATTGTTGCACAATGTCTCAGTGATCAGCATCTAAGCCTTCTCTCCAACAAAGCTATAAACAGTGAGGACTGGGCTATGGCTTTTGATGACCAAGCTGGTAGACTTATGGGGTTTCCCAAAATCAAACATCGTTAGCTCAAAAGGACAGTAATACTGTGTTTACAACTGAAAACTATTGAGATATAAGCATAGATATGGTAATGGGGTATTGTGCAGAATAAACTATCAGACCCTGTTTTTTTTATTACTCACTAGGGGCTAGATCACCAAGTTATTGTACTAGCATAATCGTACTATAAATCATTACAGTAACAAAATAGAAGGCCAAAATGGCCATTAACAATCCTTGATATCAGTCCTTCACATAAGTGGTTGGATGTGAGGGTGTTTGAGAGAGATTTCCATTTCACTCTTTCCTTGGCGACAGGTGTCTGGGAGCGCGAAACTGGTTGAATATTCAACTAATGAAAATTTAAAACACCCGGATATCCACCAACTTATGAGTGACTGTACATCCCAAATAATTGAAAAAAGTTATCTCCAACTAGAAACATTATATGGAAAATGACTGGAAGCGTAAATGGGAAGTTCATCACCGAAAGACTATCTTTTTACGTGCAGAAAAAAATAGATGATGTTTTGCATATTCGTATATATACATGTCAGCGTGAGAGTGCGGATACATGTAGGCTACTTCGTTCTTAGACGATTAACTTTGTATGTTCTCATAACAATATCTAAATTATTTTCGCTAAAGAAGGATTTATATAGATTTACGGATCTATGCCATATGGCCTGGCGCTAAGGCTGGGGAGGTCATTCATCTGTGAGGGACTAGTGGGGGAAACCCCGACCGGTGAAACCATCAAGTGAAAGTTGAGAGGTTAGATAGATGAAAGGAGGTAGAGTGGATGGCTAAAAAGGGGGTGCCACTAGGTGTCCTAAAAGGACGTTACAAACGTTCTTCAGAAAAGGGATATATCTTATGATAACCAGTTTTATATGAATTCTCAATAAATATCCTTGTAACATGATTGTCATATGTTATACCTTTGATTACTAATACAACTGACACTTGGTGGTGCAAAGGTTTTCCATTGTATATTATTTTACTTACATGTTTTTTCATTGGAAGTTTCCTAATTCTCAGCCCTTGATATAATTTCCTTTCGGTTTTTCCTATCATTGTTCTATTTAATCAAGCCCCCTTTCTTATCTAATAATAAAAATCTCCATTGCTGCGATGATCAGTACGACTTGATGTCAAAAATGGCGTTGAAATTCTTTGAAAAAATGTGGAAGAGAATGAGTGAATATCTCAATTATATACTTTAAAAGATTAAATGCTCTTTTTGCTCTCCTCATTTTCAGGAACTCCATTCCTTTTTCAAGTATTTTTATTCAACATTTTTGTTTGTGTTACCAGTCGACTATTGTTTTCCATTTTTCCGACTTACACTTTATTGCAGCACCCTTCACAATTTCGTTTTCCATTTTGTGGAAAAAACTTGCATCTCCGCAGAGAGAGAGAGAGAGAGAGAGAGAGAGAGAGAGAGAGAGAGAGAGAGAGAGAGAGAGAGAGAGAGAGAGCGTAGTAACCATGTCTACCAATCGAAAAACCTGTGACTGATATTTAGAACATTTGCACATTGCAATAAAACTACCAATTTAAAATTTCTCTTCCTGAAATTCAAGATTTTCTTATAAAGTGAGCTATGGTATGGAAAGAGAAATCCAACTGAAAATGCGTTATATTAACCTCTTAATTAGTAATTAAAACTGAATAGCCCTGCACTTCAAAATTAAGCCTTCGTGGAACAATACGCCCAAACGAGTAATAATTGATGTCCTAAGACGACCTTTTGCAAATTGGTCACAAGATTCATTTAGGTGACAAGTGAAAGACAAGGTATCCTTGGAGAGGGTTATCAAATAAACTCCACGAACAAATCATTAAAAACCCTAAAATATGATGCGTCGTATAATATATGCGATTTAATTAGATACAATAAAAGAGAGAGAGAGAGAGAGAGAGAGAGAGAGAGAGAGAGAGAGAGAGAGAGAGAGAGAGAGAGAGAGATTAACTTTGCCAAATTTGTATTATAATCTGAAATTTAGAAAGCGAGAGATTAACAATTCCACATTTCTATCAATTTAAAATTTAAAATTTAGCCATTTTTGGACCTAAAATTACACTTTTTTTTTTCTACTTGAAAAAAAAAAAAAATAAATTAAAAGACATCCCGACCATAAATAAAAGAAAACATTTATTTGGGAAAAATACAAAATAGAAATGAAAGCATCTCGCGACAGATGCTCATTTGCTGATTACTAATGGATAATACATGCCCATGAATGTGCAATGGCGCTATAGTATCAAAGTTTCTCCATTATGCCAGGTGATATTTAATTCACGGCTTTCTACCTTACGCCACGTAGGACTTCGGTCTGAATAGGGGACGGATCCACTGGATCGCTATCTCGGTCTCTCCCCCGCGGTGGGGGCGGCGCCCCTAGATTGTGCAGATGTGGTCATTCGTGATTGGCTGTCAAATCTTTTTGTGGGAGGAGTCAGGCCATGGAGGAAGAACCAATCGTTTGTTATTAATT
>NC_090757.1:13857356-13859856 GCF_036898095.1 Palaemon carinicauda
AAAGTGTGACGGGCCGAGAGAGGCTGTGAATAAGAAGGTATGATGAAAGCAATTGAGTAACTTTATTACAGAACATCAGTTTATATATACATCAAGTCTGGGCAACAGGGACATAAATCATAACAGGCAATTTCATGTTCAACCGACGACCGTTTCTGTTAACAGTTAACGGTAAGAAAAACAAACATGTTTATTCAGGTCCCTGTCAGTGCGAAGAAGAAATGTCGCTATTATGAACGATCGTGCGACACACGGTTGGTACAATAGCCACGGAAGGAAAAAGGAAGACTTGATTGGAGTTGGTACTTTCGTTCATTAGGGACCTCAACAGACCAGACTCATTGTTGAGCCTATTGATATCCCTAATGGACGAAAGTACTAACTCCAATCAAGTCTTCCTTTTTCCTTCCGTGGCTATAATTCACATACATATATTTGTTTGTGTTACAGATAAGACACAATAACCTGGTTAATACAATTATTTTCGTTCAATCAAAGGGGAATCAAAATGAATTCTTGAAGAGACAATGTCAGAGTATTAACTAGAGTGTAAAGAGAAGAGGATGGAGATCCCCGTACACACCTGAGGAGGTAATGGGACTCTAGGTATTACCAAGGTATATAAAGCTCCCTTATTCTATATACCTTAGGTATTACCAGGCATTACCGTTTCTCGTCAGACTTTCTTTGATCTCTCTTTAGATATGATTTTTCACATCCCCTGACTTATATTTATCAAAAATACAATAAATATAATTTTTTGATATTAACTTCATAGCAAGCAATTCAGAATGATTTAAAAAGTGTTAAAGAAATTGCTAAATATATCTCGTCGGTTCTTACAATCAGGGAAACTCATCTGCAAATAAGAACATTGAAATCAGTCGTCAGTGTTTTATTTTTCATTGTGGATACTTTTGTCAATTCTCTATCAATATTTAATACTTTTTTAATTGCTTATGCTTCTTGAAGATTATTGTTGCTGATTATCATCATAATTACTCTCATAACATATTCATCACCAGTTACTCCACGCGTAACTCACTATGGTTAGTAATGCCACCTACATTCCAAGACCACAGTAATATACAAAAGCTATAAGAGGTCCTTTCAACAGTCTTTCTTCAAATGCTCACGGTATATCAGAAGGGAAATTGACTGTCAGGTATGTGTGTGTGTATATATATATATATATATATATATATATATATATATATATATATATATATATATATATATATATATATGTGTGTGTGTGTGTGTGTATATGTATATATATATATATATATATATATATATATATATATATATATATATATATATATATATATATATATATATATATATATATATATATATATATATATATATATATATATATATATATATATATATATATATATATATATATATATATATATATATATATATATATATATATAGAGAGAGAGAGAGAGAGAGAGAGAGAGAGAGAGAGAGAGAGAGAGAGAGAGAGAGAGAGAGAGAGAGAGAGAGAGAGAGAGAGAGTTAAAACAATTTAGTTTTTCTCACTAAAGGTGCGAGCGCTAGCATCACGCCAAAACCTTGTTACAATACAGTATACTAATAAAACACTGGCACTCATAAAATGGCGAAATATTAATAATGTCTTCAGAGCGTTGAAAACATTATTTATTTCCTAAGGCGTCTACCCTTTTCTGTGAGAAATGCAAGTAGGAAGTTCTGTGATGAAGAAAACTAGAATTTTGATGTTTGAAATTCCGGATTCAGAAATATGTTACAGATTTTACAGACTAATATTTTCTATTTAAGATTCTTTGTTCTTGAGGCGATATGTCATAGTCAGAGTAAAACATCAAGATAAATGTGAAGCTTGTGATAACGATAACACCAACAACAATAGTGTTATATATAAAATAAAATTATATAATCATTATCATAAAATTATGATTCTTATAAATCATCAATAGTAACAAGAATAACAATATTAATCTTATTAATAATAAAAATACATAAAAAGATGATAAAGAAGAATTGGAACGTAAATCCTTTTGCAAAATCTCTCAATAAAAATTATGATTGCAACTGCAAAGTTCATTTTGTATTTCCTCTTCTCTATTTGTCTCATTCCAATTTCTAAAGAATAAAATGATGATAATAATAACAATAATAATAATAATAATAATAATAATAATAATAATACTTATTATTATCTTAATAATAACAATAATAATAAAAATAAAAAAATAGTAATAATAATGATAATGATAATAATAATAATAATAATAATAATACAGTAATAATAATAAAACCGCCAGTGATCTATTAGAGAAACTATATAAAACTCCGAGTGTTTTTTTCTCATTTGATGGTGAATAATTCGTAAAACAATAAAATATGGTTAGGTGACATTCATGGTTTTTCTGACAACTTGAGGGATTTTGAGTTTCACTTTTCTCTTTTATACTTTATTAAACTTAAAGGAAACTATTATTTATTT
>NC_090757.1:13869856-13872356 GCF_036898095.1 Palaemon carinicauda
GGATTTTTCAATAAAAAAAATGCTTATTTACTTTATAATTACTTAATCTTGCTTTGAATTACTTTATCAATATACCGAATATATATCAAATTGTGCTTTGAATTACTTTATCAATATACCGAATATATATTAAGTTGTGCTTTCAATTATTTCATTAATATACCGAATATATATCAAGTTGTGCTTTGAATTATTTCATTAATACACCGAATATATATCAACTTGGGAGAAATTAGGAAAGTAACAATGTATCAATTTCAAATTGAACTTTAGCAGTTTTACAATAACAATCTGATGTAAATTAGAAATCATGGAGCCATTAATGAATTATTCATCCTTTCTAAAGTTAATTCAGAGATACCACGATATGTTTAAAAATAACCTATTTAACCAGTGTTCTATTATCCTCACTTTCGTAAAATAAAGAACTCTTACCTTTCGAATTGGAGGCCAAAAAGCATCACTTGAAAAATGTCATGCTGTTCCATGATTTTCTTCGAATAGGTTAGCATCGGAATGAAACGTTGATACATATCATCCTCTCTAATACTGTAAGTTGACTATCATGTTGCCTGAAACATATAAAAGTAGCAAAACATTAAAAAAACATAATTAACTCTAGTATTCCTATAAGGAGGAACTGAATATACAGAAATTAAAGCTAAACCAGTTAATGATAATTCCCAGTATTTTTTTTCGTAAGACATCCACAGTAAAATTAATTCTTCCTACACACACACACACACAGAGAGAGAGAGAGAGAGAGAGAGAGAGAGAGAGAGAGAGAGAGAGAGAGAGAGAGAGAGAGAGAGAGATTCTTCACTTATCAATCAATTTCTCAGGAGACGGCATTAGAATTTTTTTATATATTACACCCAAAGAGCACCAACAAGCAAATATATATATATATATATATATATATATATATATATATATATATATATATATATATATATATAAATATATATATATATATATATATATATATATATATATATATATATATATATATATATATATAAAAGTATATATATATATATATAGATATATATATATCATATATATATATATATATATATATATATATATATATATATATATATATATATATATATATGTATATATAAAAGTCAAAAGTTAAAACAACCATCAGATTTAAATCATAGTATGCTGTTAATTGTTCTAACTGCATTCATAAGCAAATATCAACACAAACACTCCCACAAAGTAAATAATATTTAGAAGCCAAAACACATCCTGCATGAGAGCATTTCCGTCCTGTCACTTGGTATATGTTACAATTGAACATTTTTATCGCCATCCTGAGAATTGTCTATTTCATCAAAATTACTAATAGGGCTGCTACTATTATAATCACTAATACTGACTGCTTTTAATTCTACTATCATAGTACAAAACGTTATTTTGTAACCTTCCATTTTTTCCATTAAGATGATTATATATATATATATATATATATATATATATATATATATATATATATATATATATATATATATATATATATGTATATATATATATATATATATATATATATATATATATATATATAATTTCAATTTAGATACGTAATTTAAACTCAATTTGATGGGGTTGCTATTTTCTTTTTTCGAGTAAAACTGCTTAGAAATGCTATTATATATTATGCTCTTACATAATGCAAGCTCTAGACTATTCTAGTCTGGTAAGGAAGACTTGAACTAAGGATTAGAGGCAATCATCCAAATTGCACAAAAAATATTTATAAACTTTTGGTAAAAAAAAAAAAAAAAAAAAAAATAAATCTGATATACAAAATCCTTAAATTCAATATCATCAGCTGTGAAATCCCAGATACCATGAAACTTTCTTATGCATTAAAAGAAAAAAAAATTACTTTCATTCCTTTGAAAGAGTCAGAGAGAAGGCGTCATCCTCGGCGGCGTTGCAATGGGATCCAAGTGAATAATGAATCCCGACTGTATCGAACCAGATGAATCATGATTCGGATTTGAAAAGTTCAAGCACACCGGCGGAGAAGGTTTCTCACTATTCCTCTAAATCACCCTCGGTTATTGTCTGTTACTTTCTCTGACTTGATTGATATCTTACAATGATGTTATTTACATTTAAACAGTCCTTATGCATATATTATTATTATTATTATTATTATTATTATTATTATTATTATTATCACTTGATAAGCTACATCCCTAGTTGGAAAAGCAGGATGCTATAAGCCCAGGGGCCCAAACAGAGAAAATAGCCCAGTAAGGAAAGGAAACAGGGAAAAAAATATTTTAAGGAAAGTAACATTAGAATACAAATTTTCTATATAAACTATAAAAACTTTAACAAAACAAAGCATTATAGCACATAATAATCGAACCAGATATATCGGGATTCTGATTAGCAGGTTTAATTCAGCTGGCAGCGCGGAATTTTCCTATTTAGCATTGGAGATGCCTTTTCTACCTATATTAATATATGTTTTGGTAGG
>NC_090757.1:13890468-13902968 GCF_036898095.1 Palaemon carinicauda
TGGCACAAATTTTCGTACCCTAGCCATGCGACACCTACAACAGCTAAACCGTCTCTTGAGTTTTGAAGGCAAAAATCTTATTAAATCTTAATTTAATAATGTTCCCGATTCCTGTCTTTTCTTTCTAATTCAAACCGTCAACAACTCATGGGAGCAATTAGTGCAAACGCATAATAGGAAGAGAATCATGAAGTATATCAGAAAGAGGTATGAGAGAGAGACCACATCGAGGAGATATATCTCCATGACACATGAACACCGACAACCTAATAAAACGGAACCGCGCATTTATCATACGAATGCCTTTGACGGATGAGCATAATTAAGTCGGATCTATATTCATCTACACCCTCGGAATGGGGAGGCTCGTCATCTTCATGTCTGACTAGCCTTGCGACACAGATTGCACAAAGGCCCATTCAACGTCAGACTGCACAGGTGCAAGAGCTGTGAGATTTGTAAAAAGTTTTCTTGTGTTTGTTGTCAAGCGCCTTTGCCTTGGCTGCTGAGGATACGGGGTACGGAAATACCTTGGCAGATGCCGTTGCAGTTGTAGTAAAATCATGAAGCAGATTGCATTCATGGAAGATATACTGTCACAGTAGGATGAAGTCATTAAATTTTGCTTGCTAAGCGTGGCAGTTAAATCACCATTCATTACAATGTGATATAAACTGATTTTAGGGTCAACCTACGATTCAATGAATTACTCCCACACACACATATAAAAAAGTTGTAAATGTACTTAAAATGGATCACGAAAAATTCAAAGTCTATTTCTTACGTTAGTTTTACTAACACTAATTTTCATTTAAGATATCTTTTCACTTATTCTAAATTCACACCTTTATCTGTATGTTGTTGAATATTCACCTGTGCATAGAGCTTATTTTTTTATTTCTATAGCTACATATTCAACGTATTTTTTGTTTGGTCAGAGTAGCTGAAGAAAAGAAGTGTAAGTAACGAGGATCACAATATTTTTTTTCGAGAGTAGCCATGGTGCATACAGATATATACGTGTATTTTACATATACAAACATATATAAATAAATAAATATATATATATAGATATATATATATATATATATATATATATATATATATATATATATATATATATATATATAGTTATACATATACATATATACATATATATATACACACATAAATATATATATATATATATATATATATATATATATATATATATATATATATAGCATACATATATATATACATATATATATATATATATATATATATATATATATATATATATACACAGTGTACACATACATTATACATTCAATATACATAATTCTCTCTCTCTCTCTCTCTCTCTCTCTCTCTCTCTCTCTCTCTCTCTCTCTCTCTCTCTCTCTCTCTCTCTCTCTCTCTCTCTCTCTCTCTCTATATATATATATATATATAATATATATATATACATGCACATATAAATATCGACAAATGAAGCTGTTCCTAGTCCACCGATGGACATAGACATCAGACATGTCCTTTGTCCTATCCGAGGTTTGACCATTTTCATATACGGAAATTTTGATTCACGAAACAGATTTTCGTAAAAATGTGTTCATATTTCTTATATTTCTTCTCTTTGTTTTTCGTTCAGTTTGGTTTTCTTAGGCTATATTGTCTGAGGACTAAATGTAAATTCAAATGAGATCACGGAAGAATTTAGTTTACACAATTAATAGATTTAACTCTTGATATAATCACTATATGCTCTAGGTTGATTGATTGATTGATTAAAAGTTTTCAGGCATCCTGACATCTAAGGTCATTGACGCCGGTAACATTTAATTTATGTATACAAAAATAAAAAATAAAATAAAATAAAAAATAAAAGAGTATTTAATTAAAATCATAAAAGTTGAATGTCATAAAAGTTAAATATTTTTCAGAAGACCTGCTTCTGAAATAAATCTAAAAATGCCACTTGCATGGTAGGACACATCATTTCCAAGAATCTTGGCAAGGATGAACCTGCCACCCTCACCTCGAGCCTCAAACAAATATCTTTCTCTACAGGAATAACATGCCAGTTCTCACTGCTGACGATAAAAGAAATGCATGATATAAGGTAGAGATATAGCTAACTATTTGATCATTGTCATCCAATGTCATAGCTAACTATTTGATCATTGTCATCCAATGTCATAGCTAACTATTTGATCATTGTCATGCAATGTCAATAGGGCTTTTCTGCATATAAATAATTTTGTTGTTTAGTGTTTTCCAGTTCATTGTTACTTTTCATCGAAATTGGTAATTTCATGACAATAATATCAATAAAAACCACACAACTAATCATAATCATAAAAACAACCATGATAAAAAATATGACTATTACAATAGCAATGATTATTTTGATGATATCTTAATAATATCCTATTAATAACACATATAATACGAAATTCAACAGAATCATCGAAATACTAAAATTCCTTTCAAAAGATGAGTAACGCAACTACTAAAAAAAAAAAAAAAAAAAAAAAATCCCAAAATAATATTAGCTAATCCTTTCCCCTCTCCGTTCCAAGTAATGTGAGCAAGTTGTGAGATATTCTACTTGAGAAACTTCTACAGAGGAACCCATAGTTTCACAGTCTCTCAAAAACTGGGGCTATCAAATATTCAAGATTTTACACTAACTCGATATACTGTACTAAACTAATTGTCCCTAATTATGTTTTGAGCCGATGTACGATAACTACAATCGTCTTACGTGTATCTATGAGAGAGAGAGAGAGAGAGAGAGAGAGAGAGAGAGAGAGAGAGAGAGAGAGAGAGAGAGAGAGAGAGAGAGAGAGAGAGGGAATCTAAAGGTTAACATGAATAGGTAAAGAACAAGCCCTACCACCACCCGGTATTAAACCACAATGACATTTACCATAACGAACGAATCGATCGGTGAACGAACACTCCCAACGGCCACAATGAGGCAGCTTTGTTCAGCTAGCGACGATACTAGCCTGCTTCTTTGTTCCTCTTTTGGGGGAAATGCATTGTTCTATTACGTTTTTTTATTGCAATGTCTTTTGGAAATATACAGGTAAAAAATATATTAACTTAAGGAAAAGTATTTATTTAGCAGATGAAATATTTCGGACGTTTCCGTAAAAATGGAGTATTTCCGAGTCGACAAATTCCACTGAAGACGATTAAAGAATTCTTGAAAGAATTATCATTTTGTAAATCTAAATACTAAACATATGACATAAAGATATAAAGAAAAAACACGACAAAAAGATCTAAAAAAGTTTCCGATGCAATTCTTTCAGCAGTTCTTGATATCAACAGTCCTTTTCCAGCAAGATGCTATAAAACCCAGTGATTAAAAGAAACAAGGCAATAAACAACAAGAGAAGTAATAAACAATCAAAATTAAATATCTTAAGAACAGTAACATCAAATTAGATCTTTCGTATATAAACTATACACTTCACAAAAACAAGAAGAGAAATAAGATAGATCAGCCTGGCCAAGTGTACTCTGAAGCACGAGAGCTCTAATCCAAGAGAGTGGAAGGTCATAGTACAGAGGTTATGGCACTACCCGAGACTAGAGAACCCTGGTTTGATTTTGGAATATCCTTTTCATATCATTATTATCAATGGCTAAGCTACAACCCTAGTTGGAAAAGCAGAATGCTATAAGCCCAGGGTCTCCAACAGGGAAAATAGCCCAGTGAGGAAAGGAAACAAGGAAAAATAAAATACTTAAAGACCAGTAACACTAAAAAAATATCTCCAATATAAACCATGAAAACTTCATTAAAACAAGAGGAAGAGAAATAGGATTGAATAGTGTGCCCGAGTGTACCCTCAAGCAAGAGAAAGAGCTGCTTACCAAACCTAAAGCGTCCCTTCTACCCTTACAAGAGGAAAAGTAGCCATTGAACAACTACGTTGCAGTAGTTAACCCCTGGAACGAAGAAGAACTGTTTGGTAATCTCAGTGTTGTCAGGTGTATGAAAACATAGGAGAATGCAGAAAGAATAGGACAGACTACTTGGCGTATGTGTAGGCAGACAAAATGACCCCTAACTAGAGAAAGGGATCCAATGAAGTATTGTCTGGCCAGTCAAAAGACCCAATAACTCTCTAGCGGTAGTATCTCAACGGGTGGCTGGTGCCCTGGTCAACCTACTACCAATACTGATTTTTTTTCAGTCATTCATTTTGTTTATTCCTTTGCCTTCCAAGCAATGCTAAACATGTTTCACATGAAGCTGGAAGTATGCTTTTATTGGACATGAGTGAAAAGCATCACATGTTCAATAATGCTTTACTTGAAAATTATATTGGAGTTTGAATATATTCAATAGAAAGATGAATATCGCGAATCAGCGCTAGAAGAAAAATACAATATTATTGTAATTATTACATTTCCACATGTAATATATATATACATATATATATATATATATATATATATATATATATATATATATATATACATATATATACATATATATATAATATATACACATATACATATACATATATATTATGGTAATAAGACTAAGAGACAAAAAGTGCAACATGGATACGAGAGCAAACTAAAATAATAGTATATTCTAACAACATGATAGAAAAAGAAATGGACATGGGCAGGACATATAATGAGGACAGTCAACAGGTGGACATTAAGAATAACAAAATAGGCCCATAGAGACTGTAAAAGAAACACGAGAAGGAAGAGAATACAATGGATGGATGAACTAAGAAAGTTTGTAGGTATGGACTGGCAAAGAAAGACCATAAATAGACACATGTGGAAGGCCATTTCTTAGTCCCTTGTTCTGCAGTGGTCTAGTAACGGCTATTGATATTTTATATATATATATATATATATATATATATATATATATATATATATATATATATATATATATATATATATATATATATATATATATATATATATGAATATAATCATCATAGTTCACTGCACGATAAAGGCCTCGGACATGTCTTTCCATTCGCATCTGTTTATGGTCTTTCTACGCCAGTCTATATCCGCAAACTTTCTTAGCTCGTTAATCTATTGTCTTTTCTTCCTTTCCACGATTCTTCACAAATATATAGCAACCCATTATATTATTCTTAATGTCCATCTATTATCTGTCCTGTGCATTTCCACTTCTTTTACTTACATGTTGTTAGAATATCCTCTGCCTTAGTCTGTTCTTATATTCATAATGCTCTTTTTCTGCCTTAGTGTTATTCTCATCATTATTCTTTCCATAGCTCTTTGAGTTGTAACTAGCTTATGTTCTAAGGCTTTAGTAACGCTCCAAGTTTTGTGATGCATAAGCTAATACAGGTAGGACCATCTTATTCTATACTTTTCATTTTAGAGAAAGTGGTATTTTACCTTTCCTAATCCCATTTCGTTTACCAAAAGTTTTCTATACCATGCATAGTCTAAGGCTTCAGCAAGGTTCCAAGTTTCTAATACATAAATCAATACCGGTAGGAACAGCTGATTAAATACTTTTCCTTTTTATTTTTCATGATCTCATTTTGTTTACCAAAAGTTCTCCAGCACATGGTTACCCTTCTTTTAATTTTGGTCTCATGTCCAGGGGAAACACTGACTGTCCCAAGTATGTTCATTAAATTAGCAATCTATAGAGGTTCATCCATAACCCCTATTTGTTGTCTCTGCATTTTCATTGAACATTATCTTAGTTTTACTTATATTCATTTTCAATCTTATATTTCTACTTTCGCCATTTAAATCTTCTATCATATATATATATATATAGGTGTATGTAAATAAACATAAACATCTATGTGTAAGTATAAATCTAAAAATAAATATATATGTATCTGATGATGCAGAAAATATGAAAACTATTTGGAATTTGGCAAACAGATTTCCTTTAAAATCCCATAAAAAAGAAGTTAGCATATTTTAAACAGCATAAGGATTTACTGATAAAATGATAAGGTATCTAAGGCACCACGACCTCTTAACGCCCATATAGGAACAAGAGAGAGCGGAAGAAAATTATATAGAAAAGACAAAGATGAAGTTCTCGTAAACATTAAATAATGAATAGTGTTTCCGACATAAAATGCACTACATGAATACCATAAATATTGCGACATAGAAATCAAAATATATTAGGGCTCAATTCATTGTGCAACCAAATAGAGTTACGTGTTTATTTTAAGAAACGTCATCTGCATAGCATTGATTTAACAAATAACCATAAAATTAACCTTTATTGGAGCTTAAACTATGAAAATTGTTTTCCTAATGTAACGAAAACATTCAAAATAGTATATGTTTATCATATCATCCATGGCTACTTTTAAAGAGATATTCTTCAAATATTTTGAAAATGATCACATGAAAGATTGTTCTTGTTCCTGAAATTTGATTTTCATACAGATTGGTGTCATATAATTTGGATGTATATTCTATATGGCTGCAAATGGTGCCTGATAAAAATATTACCATGAAAACGTAGTCACGTAAACACATTTTTCAAAAACTACATACTAATATAAATGCAGTACATTTATAAATAAATGGTAAACAAAGACGTATATATGTGTATATTATGTATACATATAATGAATGAATTTATGAATATATAAACACATACATACACACATGTATATATATATATATATATATATATATATATATATATATATATATATATATATATATATATATATATATATATATATATATATATAAATTACATAGGATATATGCACATTATACCTGGCAATTAAATATTCTCGAACCTACACCATTTCAGTTTCGCAGTATGAATCTTTCTGGTATTATGTATGAATGTATGTATGTATATACATATGCATAGACACCTATGTCGTACATCGACCATGCATGACTGGACAAGTAAAAGAGCTTAGCAGCATACACAGCGTGTCTATATATTTCTCCTGGCAGTCCCTCATAAAGTGTGCATATATATATATATATATATATATATATATATAATATATATATATATATATATATATATATATATATATAATATATATATATATAATATATATAATATATATATATACATATATATATACATATATATATACGTATATATATATATAATATATATATATATATATATTATATATATACACACACACATATATATATATATATATATATATATATATATATATATATATATATATATATATATATATATATATATATATTCACAAGCCATATGTATATGCATACATACATATATTCTAAAATTATATACATAGACATATACACATGTATATATATTTATGAAAAAAATGTATGTGAATGTTTACTTGTAAATATTTAAACGTGTGTGTTTATAAATCCACGACTCAGTGGTAAAAATGCATGTGTCAAAATGTCTTGTTATCTCTCAGAAGAAAATGTGCTAATATCAGATTCTAGTCTAAAGTCAACATACAAAGATGAGCCCATCTTAAAGTATGCAAGAAAGCAGCGAGGTAAATTCTTTAGAAAATCTTTCTGCTTATGTTCCAGACATTTTCTATTAGCAACTCGAGACATTTTATGAAAATGCATTTCACCTGTTTTTATTTACGATCCTCGTCATTATTCGATATGTGTTGTATAAAAGAGTTAGGGATGTTATTTTTGCCCCAATATTTTTGTAATCTAATGTAAATAAAAAACCAATATATATTTACGAGTTGTTAATTTACATTTTATATACATTCATACATACATATATATACATATATATATGTATGTATATATATGTATATATATATATATATATATATATATATATATATATATATATATATATATATATATATATACATGCAAATTAACTTCGATATCAGACTTTATATAAAACGAGAAATTCATACGGATTTGTACATTTTTAGACTATAAAGGATTAACTATTCCAAACTGGCTTATGATAAATTGTCGTAAAAAGACTCTTTAATAATTTCCAAGTAGCTCATTGTTAAAGGGCTACTTGTCCCTTACCTGGTCAAGCTAAACAAGTATACCATGTAGGTCTACCTGGTCAAGATAAAGAAGTATACCAAGTAGGTCTACCTGAGCAAGTATACTATGAAGGTCTACCGGAGCAAATAAACTATGTAGAGCTTCTGGAGTAATTATATATGGTAGGTCTACCTGATCAAGTATATCTACTTGGTTTATTAGAAAAAGTATACCTGTTATATCTAACTGAACAAATATACCTGTTAAGTATACTTGCAAAAGTATAACTGGTAGGACTAACCGAATAAGTATATCTGCTAGGCCTACCAGAGTAATTACGCCTAGTAGGCTTATCTGAATAATTATACTTGGAAGGTTGGCCGGAACAAGTATATCTGGTAAGTCTAACTGAATAAATAGACTTCTTATGTGTCCCTGGAATATCTATCTGAGTAAGTATGTCTGATAGGTGTATCTGAATTAAGAATACATTAGTAGGTTTACCTGAATATGTATACCTTGTATAAATGGTAGGTCAACATGAACAAGTATACATGGTTGGGCTACCTAAACAATTACACCTGAAAGGTCTATTTGAAGAATACCTAACACAAGTAAACCTGATAAATCTACTTCAGCATGTATACCTGATAGGTCTACCTGAGCAAGTATACCTGGAATGTCTACTCGAATAAACAACCTGATAAATCTACCTCAGCATGTATACCTGATAGGTCTACCTGAGCAAGTATACCTGGAATGTCTACTCGAATAAACTACCTGATAAATCTACCTCAGCATGTATACTTGATAGGTCTACCTGAGCAAGTATACCTGGAATGTCTACTCGAATAAACAACCTGATAAATCTACCTCAGCATGTATACCTGATAGGTCTACCTGAGCAAGTATACCTGGAATGTCTACTCGAATAAACTACCTGATAAATCTACCTCAGCATGTATACCTGATAGGTCTACCTGAGCATGTATACCTGGAATGTCTACTCAAATAAACAAACATACCTGAAAATTCTGCCAAAACGCATCCTAGATAGGTCTACCTAAAGAGATATACCTGATGGATCTACCTGAACAAGCATACTAGGTAAGTCTACCTAAACAAGAATATCTCCATGTGCATTAATAGACCACCCTGGGTACCGAAAAGAGAAATATTCAAATAAACTTGTCGGTCAAATCGTTTCAGGCAAACCTGCAAATGTAAAATTTACCATAAGGACCACATTTAAAAAGTGCCAGTTTTAGCATGAATAATACTTTTATGATTTCTCTGATTTTTTATTATGAACTTGTTCATTTTGCAGCGTTGGAGGGGCAATTTATCATTCCCCTCTAACTCAACCTTGAACTTTAAAGAGTAGTCATTTATTTATTGTATTTAGTCTTAAAAGACTCCTCGGTGGAACTGGAAATACCATCTACATTATCTAAATCATGACATTTAATGTGTCATAACACTTCCCGTCGGTGTTACGTTAATTTTCTTAAGACGCATAATATCTATGTTGGAATTCATTTACATGTATGTGCATTACTTGCCAATGCCGTCTTTTTATCACCTATATGAATGAGAAAATTCAGCAGAAAATAAAGGTAGAGAAAATAAAGGTTTTAAAATACGTTAGAGTAAATGGGATTAAAGATATGCCATAAACCAAGAGTTTTCGACAGATGAAATATTGTAGGAGAGGAGAGGGAAAAACGCATAAAAAAAAGAAAAGGAAAAGAAAAAAGGAAAATGTTTGTGTAATTTCAGATAAAGCAACTATTGAATGTTGAAATTAGAGTTGAGGCAAATTCAATTGCCATATGTTAAATGCATTAAAACTAAGTGATTGTGAAGGTGAATTATTATGAGGGCTGTTAGACAAGCGACCGCAGAACTAGACAGGAAATAATACAGATGATGATGATCGGATTAATTAATAGAATCAGTATTACAGCTCATCTACAGTAATGAAATCTGTAGCAGGATGCAAGTTATCACAATTCTTATTCATTCAATTACGAGGTATATACTATGAGTTAATATACGACATATTTATCCACTTAATTAATACGATAGTCTAGTCTACTCAAGGTGTAGAGATTAATCATGCTAATATTAAATCATTGTCAGAAGACATGCAATATGGATGAAATAAAGTAAATGAGAAGACTGAATTAATTATTCTGACGGAAGCTTAAAAAAGATGGAGGGAAAAAATGTGTCTGAATTAATTTTACCCGTGTCAATTAAACATACAGCTTAAGCTTACCCCTTACTGGGCAACATCAAGCAGGAAGGGAAAGTCCTTACGATAGGACTCCTTCAAAAACGAATATCCTTAACTAATCCTCTAAGATGAGAAGGCTGCACCTTAACAGTGTCTTGGAGCAATGGAATATCTAAGCGGTCATAGAAGACTACTGAACTTGTATAATAAACAAACTGGAGGAGTCAATGCTCGTCGAGATGTGATCAAACACCCTAAGATACTAAGGAATTTGATTAAGACGAGGAATCCACTACACCGTATAATAGGCCAGATCCCCATTCCTATTTATTACTAGGTGAATAGAATCCCAAACATCAAGAGATCTTTCATTCCATCTTGCAACAAGATCGTCTGTTCTGCACAGTTCATAGAACCGATCCAAAGCAATAATTCTGAGGAAATTCTCTTCGCAAATGTACCAGTAGATAGTGCCATTTAATGCACCATCTTTTACATCCAAAAGAGTATAAGAAAAAACGATGGTAAAGTAACAGGCTACAAAATGGTCAATTTTTTCCTCTCGGGATATATTGAGAAGGACGATTTCAGAGATGGACATCCCTGTGGTATTCTGTGGATATGTATACAAAATATATTTTTATATATTGAATGATGAGGCTCTAAGAAACCTTCAAAGAAACGTCTGGCCCAAGATTTTCCATTAAGAGAAGCACCAAAAATCAGCTTTCTTCCTTAGATGTCCTGCTAACAAAGAGGAGCAGCAAGGATATCCACACCTTGGTGTAACTGAAGGCCAGGAACTCAGAGCACTACTTCAGATACAATAAAGCCTTGGTGTAACTGAAGGCCAGGAACTCAGAGCACTACTTCAGATACAATACAGCTTTGGTGTAACTGAAGGCCAGGAACTCAGAGCACTACCTCGGATACAATAGTGGCTACTTCTTTATCAATACTTTACCTACGGATTCTGGGATTAAGAACCTGACTTAAATATCTTTATAAAGCTAAACGATGAGTCATCATAACTGAATTGACCTAAACTGCAAGGAAACCGCCATTCACCTTATCTTAAATTCACTTTATATCTTTTCTTGCATCTTAAGACCCTTTCTTGCAAATAATTTTTTCTCACCGCTTGGTCGGAGCTAAGAGATTATTAAACCAGTTTTTACAAGATCAAACCATCTTGAAAAAATCTAATCTATCTATTGTTTCATTTAAGAAAACTTTTAACACTTCTACTATGCTCCATTTTTTACCAATTTCACTTCTTATCCCCCATACTCTACTCGAACATCTTTTTTACTTTATTTACAGTTAACATCCCCTCTTTACTCTCATAATGGAGAACTGGTTCGACAGCCTAGCAACCATTCCAACCTTCCCTTCCATAGAGAAATTGTCTTCAAAATATTTTTCACAGATACTGCTACCTTCCTTGCTTTCCCTTTTTTGTGGTTTACTTCTTTATTCATTCTATTACCATCTGTTACATTTACTTCTAAAAACTAACCATGTTCACCACTTTCGTTTGCTTTGTATCTGTATTATCATTCACTGCTTCACCTTTTCCACTAAACGCAAAGAGAGAGAAAAACCAACCAACGATAGAAAAAAGATTACAAGTCTAGAGGAAGAGAAAAAAAAAGTCTATGAGCCGCATAAAGCGATGATTACAGATTTACAAAGACATGTGGGAGGAGGTTGCCCAAAGGGTGCTAAACGCGCATAGCTGCTTTTATTTCTTTCTTGCTCTGTATCTACGCATGTGGGTATATCTTCATGTCAAGTCCTTACCACCTACAACGAGTGACTCCAGAGATGAACAATATAAGTCACTGTTTAATTCATCCTTAAACTACGGAATCATAGATGAAAACCATATGTAGTAAGGCCTCCACAACACTGGGCGGTTCATACACCTAGACTTTATGTCATCAGTAACACGTTGAACAAATCTACACGCTACGCCCTTCAAATTAGCGCCAAGAGGCCTAAATAAACCTCAAGACACATTCAAACCCCATGTTGAATAAAGCCAAAATCCCACACACACATATTATGATGATGTTGATTACCGAGTCTGAACAAAACACCCCACAAGCCGATTCCAAGTCAAACACAACAAAGCATAAATCATATCGTAATATGATTATGTATAGCAAGGCTCAGATTGACATTCTACCAGCTCATAATAAATACGAACTCGCCGAAAAGCGCGCGCGGATAGTTTTGTGCCTCGCGTTGAGACTCGGCCATTATCGAGATATCT
>NC_090757.1:13907968-13912968 GCF_036898095.1 Palaemon carinicauda
TGATTATCTGTTTTAATGTTAATATTTTTTTTTAATTTGATTTTAATTTTTCATTACTTATATCGTTTATTTATTTCCTTATTTCTTTTCCTCATCGGACTATTTTACCCTATTGGAGCACTTGGGTTTATAGCATCTTGCTTTTCAAACTTCGGTTGTAGCTTGGCTTGTAATAATAATAATAATAATAATAATAATAATGTGTAGGCAATGGAAATATGAGCCGTAACCAGAGAGAAGGATCCAACGTAGTACTGTCTGGTCAGTCAAAGGACCCAATAATTCTAGCGGTAGCATCTCAACGGCCAGCTAGTGCCCTGGCCACTCTACTACCTCGAAATGTGTGTATGCGTGTATGTAATTCAAAAGAGGATCGAAACGAGAGGTCCACACCTTAAGAACATTGCCTACCATTCTGTATCTCGAACCATGGTATTTTTAGTCTTACCTATTATATGTAGACAATCAGTAACAGTACCCCGCCCTGAGCAACACCAACCCCATGCAGTAACTTAATCTATGCTGCATATATATATATATATATATATATATATATATATATATATATATATATATATATATATATATATATATATATATATATAAGAAGGATAAGCAGGGGATGGGGAGCTTTTGATAAACAAAATGAGATTATGAAAGGTAAAATGCAATTTTCTTTAAAATGAAAAGTGTTCAATCAGATGGTCCTACCGATTTTACCTTAAGCATTAGAAACTTGGAGCCTTACTAAAGCCTTAGAAAATAAGCTACTTACGACTCAAAGAGCAATAATGATGGGAATAGAACTAATTAACCTAAATGGCAAATAATTTAAGGGCATTAAGAATAAGAGAATAGGTCACGAGAGATTGCAAAAGAAGTTGGGGAAGGAAGAGGAGACGATGGATTGACAAACTAAGAACTTTTGCGGGTGTGGACTGGCATAAAAAGACACAAGTGAAACGACGTGTCTAAGGCCATTGCTCTGCAATACACTAATAATAGCTGATTTTATATATATATATATATATATATATATATATATATATATATATATATATATATATATATATATATATATATATATATATATATACACATTACATATATATATATTATATATATATAACTCATGAGAGAGAGAGAGAGAGAGAGAGAGAGAGAGAGAGAGAGAGAGAGAGAGAGAGAGAGAGAGAGAGAGAGAGAGAGAACAACATATGAAGAAAATGGTAAAAGGGCTATTTTAGGGGTATGCTTCTATCAGTTGTGAAATGGCTTGGTCATGTAAAACCAATGGAAGAAAATAGTTTTATGAAAAGTGTTAGGAGGAAAGAGCAGAGGAAATTCCTAGAATGCGCTGGACATGCCATGGGAGGAGCATTGAAAATTAACTGCCCTAACGTTAAAAAAATACAACAGTACCTGTAAATGTCTATGGTGTAGTGTGTAATTGAAATGACCTTAATGCTCAGGAAATCATACTAATCTTCAAAGACAGAGAGATATACAAAGGATAGTAAAAGTATGGTTGATAAGTTGATTCTGAAGCAATGCTCTATAGTCCATTTCTTTTAGCGATGCATATTTGCACCGACTCGCAGCGGTGCCCTTTTAGCTCGGAAAAGTTTCCGGATCGCTGATTGGTTGGACAAGATAATTCTAACCAATCAGCGATCAGGAACCTTTTCCGAGCTAAGAGGGCACCGCCGCGAGTCGGTGCAAATATGCATCGCTAAAAGAAATGGACTATAGTTAGTTTTGGGTTGATGGTTAGAAGCTGTATTTTTCTATTTAAGAATTACACGATGGAATTTGGAGTTGACAGTATCTTAGGAGTTGCCTTTTCTAATTTAATCATCACAGATACGACTTTACAGTAAGATATACTTTTCTTAAGAGTCATCCTTCGTGATCTATCTCCAGAAAACTGGGGTTCACAAGATATGATTTTATCACACATTGAAAAGAACAGTCAGCGCACTGGGCACCGAAGTGGGCATTACTAAATGGTCTTAGCTGTGTTCCTTCGATCCCTATCTGTACCCACATCTCAGTCTTGTGCTTTACCTCAATTCCTTAATTTTTTACAACTTCGTCAAACTCTGTTAACTTTTAAGACATTGATGGGCCATAAGTTTCAAATTCCATATATCCTTCATATTCCAATTTGAAATAAAAAAAAAAAAACACAATCTGCATCAGTATAATTCCGGTATCTAAACCGGATTTCCGTATAACGTGATTTTTTCCACAACAAAAGAACAAGGAAGTTCGTTAACTACACTCTTTCTTCCTAGTCCCTAAAATCAGGTAATGATTTCATCCGCATGTAAATTAAAGTTCTATTACGGTTAGGCTATACTACTACTACTACTACTACTACTAATAATAATAATAATAATAATAATAATAATAATAATAAAAGCAATGATATTAACATTCTCAACCTCAACAACAACATTACTATTTATCATCATCATAATAGAAACGATTGGGCAAGAGTAGGACTCTCAAAAGGATATTGTAAGACGAAAATTGCATATAACACTAATACAAAAGTAAGGAAAACTGACAAGAATATCTGCCTTTATAAAAACTTTGTTAGAAAAGTAAAATCAAACAAAGTTATGTGGAATAGGTAAATATTTACAAACTTCTATGAGACGATTAAGATTTTTAAACCACATAATTTGTTAATGTTTTCATTTTACTTATAATGTTATCATTCTCTTTTACTTTTAATGTTATCATTCTAAGCTATTTTAACTGATTGAGCTTTTGAAAATCACTGTAGACGTCCTCCATGAGTTCTTACCAATCACTTGTAGCTGCATTCAATAACTACATCGAGCTATCTTTTATGGATTTCCGTCGTTTTAAGAATTCTTAATATAAGGATGTTGCTTAATTATAAATCGTTCATATTTAGCTCTGGATCTGTCTGTTTGTCTCATTATGTAAAGTTAACTGAACAAAAAAATCAGCACAATATATGAAGCTTAAAAAATAGCTGCACGAAAAATTAGCCACTAACAGACCTCCTATTGGGTCAATATTATGATATTGAGAAACTTTTGATTACAAACTAAGTCGCTAGCATACGACAAAAATTCACGGGTTTTCTAAACTCTTTTCTCCCATTTACGACATGAGTCCTGTAAGCCTTTTAATCTAAACAATGATTAACATACTGGGTAATTAGTTAACTGGGGTGGGTTACAATCAGGACCAATATGAGCATGAGCTCTGCAACCTCCATCCCAAAATATTATTATTGACAATAATAATAATAATAATAATAATACTATTATCATTATCATTGTGATTATTATTATTAACATTATTATTATCATTACAACAACAACAACAACAACAACAATAATAATAATAATAATATTATCATTATCATTACTATCTTTATTATTATTATCATAATTAGTATTATATTAATAATAATAATAATATCATCTTTGAAACTTTGAAACATCTTATCTTAACTTATTTTACAATGAGGTAGTAGGTTGGCCAGGGCACAAGCCACCCGTTGAGATACTACCGCTAGTTATGGGGTCCTTTGACTGGCCAGACAGTACTACGTTGGATCCTTCTTTCTGGCTACGGTTCATTTTCCCTTTTGCCTTCATATACACCCAATAGTCTGTCCTATTCTTTATATATACTCCTCTGTCCTCATACACCGACAACACTGAGATTACCAAACTAATTTTCTTCTCTCAAGGGGTTAACCATTGCACTGTGATTATTCAGTGGCTACTTTCCCCTTGGAAAGGGTAGAAGAGCCTATAGCTATGGTAAGCAGCTCTAGAAGGACACTCCAAAATCAAACCATTGTTCTCTTGTCTTGGGTAATCCCATAGTCTTTGTACTATGGTCTTCCACTGTCTTGGATTAGAGTTCTCTTGTTTGAGGGTACACTAGGGCATATAATTCTATCTTATTTTTTCTCCTCTTGTTTTGTTAGTTTTTATAGTTTATATATGAAATATTTATTTCAACTTTGTTATTTTTCTTAAAATATTCTATTTTTCCCTGTTTTCATTCCTCACTGAGCTATTTTTCCCATTGAAGCCCCTGGGCTTATTGCAAACTGCTTTTCCAACTAGGGTTGTATCTTATAATAATAATAATGATAATAATGGAAGTTTTATGAATTTGCACAGGCATGTGCAACACTACCGACTATTCAAACACACTGAGGATGGTATGACACGGGTTGACAATTACTTTAGAACTGTCTAGCCAAGATTATTGGTATCATAATAATTAAATAAATTATTTCTGAGTGAAAATAAGCACGTATCATATAACAAAGAATAGAACAAAAAAATCCAAACAATCTCGAGCATACATTCTCCAACCCCCTTTAGTAATCAACCCACTGGGATCCACACACCCACCTGTCCCACCCACCACCTGTGATCAGTTTCCTAAGAGTTCATCATTTGACTTCGGTTATCAAACCTCCTAATTGCGACGTGGGGGAGGAAATAATTAAAGGAGGCGGGCTATTGGGAACACCCCCCCCCCATTAACATGACGCGGCGCCACCCTAAATGACATTTCAAACCCCAGCCTGGCCGGTGAATTATTGGTTAGGAGAGGGCGGGATTCTCTTTGTACTGGGGCCAGTGGTGCCATTCATTATTCAAGGGGCAGAGAGGAAAAAGGAGGAAGTTGGGAGGCGGTGGCTGTGAAGGTAGAACAAGAGTAGATAGGAGGAGGAGGAGGAGGAGGAGGGGGGGGGGGGAAGGAAGGGGCGAAAAATAAAAGGCGGGAAGGCCAGGCGCTTTTCTTCGATCGAAGGGAGCGGCCGGCCATTTTAACACGTGCTGCCGCATGGACAGATCTGGCTCTCCGCTCATCATCCCTCCCCCATGGGGCCACTTTTGGGGGATGTTTATATGACGAGGGCTTTGTATGCGATGCCCGAAGCATATGTCGCAATGATACTGAGTAGAATGAATGGATCGTTCGCAATC
>NC_090757.1:13917968-13965468 GCF_036898095.1 Palaemon carinicauda
AATGGTTCTGCGTAGCTCCATTATTAAATATAAAACATTAATGTTGTCATCGACGAGGAACAGGCCTCCGGCAACGCCATTGAATACATCGAAGTGACCGACTATATTACAGGAATGCTTCTCTGCCCTTTCTCCCAGTTACGTAACACAGCAGCACCACGGGTAAGATAAAAGGCGAAACCATATCTCCAATTAGCGAGGGTAAAACCAGGCTATCTCATTAGCCCTTTCCCATTGGGCCCTAATTACAATTAATGATTAAACCTTCACCACAGCCTTCCTTGAATCCCAAGCTCTCTTTCATGTCCCAGAGGCAATTGCCGTGATATTGACGATGGGATGAGGCTGAAGCTCGAGTATGTGCAAGGAAAATATCAAGAAATGTTCAATGCAAAACATGTCAATGTGTACACTGCTTTGCTTTGGGTTCTTAGAAATCATTGACATGGTGGTAGATAAACGATGTACAAATGAACTCAACGTGTTCAATAGACTTCTCCCCCCCTCTCTCAGTATATATCTGTATGTCCTTCTTTCAATGTTTTTATCATTATATATATATATATATATATATATATATATATATATATATATATATATATATATATATATATGTATGTATGTATATATATATATATATATATATATATATATATATATACGTATATGTATACATACATACACACACACACACACACACACACACACACACACATATATATATATATATATATATATATATATATATATACATATATATATATATATATATATATATATATATATATATATATATATATATATATATATATATATATATATATATACACACACTCTCACACACATATACATATTAAAATATATGTATATACGTATATATACTGTATACATATACACATGTATATACACATACACACATGTGCATGAGTGTGTGCGCGTGTATGTATGGTTGATCGTCAGTTCCTATACTGTAAAAGCTAACAAGGAATTTTGGGAGATGTGGTCAAGTTAATTAACCATTCAATTACTTTTGTCGAATTACAAGGGCCCCCGTTGTTGCGGCCGTATTCTTCTTGATTAAGGTACACCCATCCGTTGTGAACCAAAGGGAATAATTGAAACAGTTAACATTTATATATACAATTACGCTCTAATTGGAATGTCAGAATGATGACTGTGGTGATAAAATTCTACCAACCTTCGTGATTCAAATTATTATTAGAAAAAAGAGACTCAAGTGATTATGAATGAACCTTTTTCCATGTGTACCGATTTTGGAAATACATATATATTGTAAAATAAGTAGGCTATTAACGAAAAGGACCCGTTTTCTCTATTATAATAATTACTACAATAATAATAATAATAATAATAATAATAATAATAATAATAATAATAATAATAATAATACTAACATCTTAACATTATATCGCTATTTTGAAAAAATATAGCCTTTCATGACGATTGACCAACAAAAAATTATCTTTTCTTAAAATCATTAGATAACAAATCTTGCTATTGCACGTATTAAAGAAATAATAATCGTTTATTCCTTACCAGCGAATGAGTGTATTGGGATAAATTTTCTCAAAACACCTGAAAGCTGAACACTTTTATAAAATGTAATTCAACACCATTCATTTATAGCGAACTAACATAATTTTTGGCAGTTTCAGGATTTCCTGCATAACATTGATTAAAATTTCTATCCATACCGAGAGAGAGAGAGAGAGAGAGAGAGAGAGAGAGAGAGAGAGAGAGAGAGAGAGAGTTTCAAACGAAATTGCTTTATACATATACTGTACATTTACTCTAGGACAGGGGTGGCCAACCTATGGCGCATGCGCCAACGATGGCGCATTGCACGATTAGAAGTGGCGCATTATACCCAAGAGATAATAAAAGAAAAAAACATGCATGCTCATGAAAAAAATTGCTAATTATGTTCATATATTCTTATTAGTACCTTCAGGAATAACTAATGAATATTATCAATGCCAATTCAAAGTATCAATAAAGTAAGTACAGTTTACTTTGTATTCATGTTAAATCCTTTCCTTAACAACTGCTACATCTATCCACACTATCACAAACACACACACACATATATATATATATATATATATATATATATATATATATATATATATATATATCAATGGATTATATGTATAACCGTTGAATATGTCCAAATCACCATAGTTAAATGATTGAAATGGCGTTAAACTTTGTGTGGCACATCTGAATTAGAAGTGAAAAAAAATTGGTGCATGGGAAACAAATGGTTGGCCACCCCTGCTCTAGGAGTTCTGTCAGCTTTGTTCGCCTTGTCTAGAAACTCAGCGGGATCAGAAATTGGTTCAGCAGTAAGAAATCAGTTCATCTCTTCAAGATATTCAAAACATTTTGTACTTCAAATACCTTTACAGTTTATCTCTTCGTATCGTTAATCTATGAAACTCAGTTTGATCTAATAGAGAAGTTTCTTTCATACATTAATTTATCTGGATCAAAATAATTTCATTTTATTGGCAAGGATTTTACGGCGAAACTAAATTTGATCAAATGTTTACATTTTTACGATACGAAAAAAAATAAAAACTGAACGATAACTGACGATATGCAAACAATACTTACATTTTTTTTTTTATCAGCACAGTTAACAATTTCATCCCTGTGACATTTATCCAAATTCAAATCAGTCACAACACAAATACTTTCTGTAATAAATATGTAAATGACTTCACAACAATAAACGGTAACACAAGTCTTGGTGTGATCTTTGTAATGCACATCTAAAACAACAACAAAAATACGCTTTGTGATTATCATAATTCTGACATCATCATAAATAAGCAAAACTACAGTTTTAAGTGATTTATGGAAAGACCGAAATAAAAAAAATAAAAAAAAAAAATATACGTCTGAGATGATCAGTAACCAGAGAACGAGATTTTCTGCAAGGCAATACAAGCACTTTAGCTAGCATTTACGCGTGCGCGCTGATGGGAGGGGGGTGAATTAAGCCAGACCATAAAAAGATGGTCTATCACCTTCGCCTATCTTTCCTTCCCAAAGCCCTCCTCTCTTTAACACTCTTCGGCGGCCGATCTGCCTCAATTTATGGCAGTGATGATTCCCGACTAATGATGCTCAGCAGTGAATTTACGGCACCGTATCGCTCCCGAATGAGCATAAACGTCCAATAAGTCTTACGAGTCCTAAGAAGCAAACGACTTTCGTCCGTGGCTGCCAATGCATGCGGGGACGTGTCTACCTCCTCTTCGGAAGCTGATATGTGATATTGTGCTTGGAGTTGGTTGGGTGTGGATACCAGAGGTATTTGAACTGGCTTTCCTTCCAGGAGAAGAAGAAGAAGAAGAAGAAGAAGAAGAAGAAGAAGAAAAAGAAGAGGAGGAGGAGGCGAAGGGGGAAGAAGAGGAGAGGAAAGAAGAAGAGATGAGGAAGAAGAAGAAAAGGAAGGGGAGGAGGAAGAAGATAAAGAAGAAAGTCAAGTTAATTAATTAGTTTTATAACATCGTAACTCAAAATTCCTTATGAAGGGGAAAGAAGAAAAGAAGTGGGACGCGAATGACTTCCCTTATTGCGAAAAAAATACAGCAAATCAAAGTAACATAATAACAATTACATAAACCATCCGAACCAGAACAGAAAAGATCATCTTTCCAAATTAATCCTGTCAATTATTTACCATTGAACATATTCTTAATTGTCTGCCATTGGGTGCCATAAGTTATTTAGCTTAAAATGATTGCTGGCGAGGAGGAAGATTAATAGGGTTTTAATAAGTTCCACCTCGAGAAGAGGAACATTAATAGATTTTTATGATATACCATATTTACACAGGAGAGAAAGCGTTAAGAGTGAATGGGCAGCAAGGACTCATATGAAGTCCTAAGATCATAAGATGAATTTGGTGAAAACTCCACAGTTGTATAATGAAGTAACTGTTGAATGGGCTGGAGAAGTACTAAATGAAGTTAGCAGGAATAGTCGGCCTCTAGAATAGAGGTGGGACCCATAGGACTTAGGTAGTAGGTTGGCCGCGGCACCAGCCACTCGTTAAGATACTACTGCTAGAGAGTTATGGGGTCCTTTGACTGGCTAGACAGTACTATATTGGATCCTTCTCTCTGGTTACGGCTCATTTTCCTTTTGCCTACACATACACCGAATAGTCTGGTCTATTTTTTTTTACATATTTTCCTAAGTCCTCATACACCTGACAACACTGAGATTATCAAAAATACTTCTTCGCTTAACGGATAAACTAATGCACTATAATTGTTCAGTGGCTACTTTACTCTTGGTAAGGGTACAAGAGACTGCTTAGGTATGGTAAGAAGAAAGACACTCCAAAATCAAACTACTGTTCTTTAGTCTTGGGCAGTGCCATAACCTCTGTACCATGGTCTTCCACTGTCTTTGGGTAGAGTTCTCCTGCTTGAGGGTACACTCGGGCACACTATTCTATCTTATTTCTCTTCCTCTTATTTTGTTAAAGTATTTTATAGTTTATATATGAAAGATTTGTTTTAATGTTGCTACTGTTCTTAAAATATTTTATTCTATTGTTGATTAATTCTCTTATAGTTTATTTCCTTATTTCCTTTCCTCGCTTGCCTATTTTCCGTGTTGGACCCCTTGGGCTTATATCATCCTGCTTTTCCAACTAGGGTTCTAGCTTAGCAAGTAGTAGTAGTAATAACAACAATAATAATAATCATAATAATAATAATAATAATAATAATAATACAAAACGTACATTGTACTATCAACTATTAGCCAAAAACATCGGGGAAGATATTGGAGGATATGACTAAATGACTGAAACATGGACACAAGATTATATATCTACAGGAAATTCCATTTTACTGAAAATCTTCATTTTAAACCAATGTCCGTCTAAGACACGGTTACGTAACATCTGAATTATGAAATATTTTGCGCAATGAGTTCTGTAGAGAGCTTCCCTATTACTTCAAATAGTGAGATTCTACATGAAAAATTAATAACAAACGCTTAGAAACCTGGAAATTACTCGTCAAAGTAAACAAATCCAATAAAAAATTCAAGATGATCGGTAACAAATATAGCAGAGATTTTAACCCTCACAATCTCTCTCTCTCTCTCTCTCTCTCTCTCTCTCTCTCTCTCTCTCTCTCTCTCTCTCTCTCTCTCAAATAAAAACCCACGCAAACACGCACGGACATACATATCCATATACACAAACATTGTATATTTGGAGCCAGTGATGCATTTCTTACAGTTCAATGTTGTACAGAAATTCCTTGTTTGGGATCAGGATGTTTGTATGATTGGACTGGATATTAGCGTTGCCTTTGCCCGTGTTAATCACGAGGCCTTGTTTTCTGCCTCAAAAGATGGGAGTAAGTGGGTCCATTATTAAATCTTGATGTAACAGTATGTAAAGAGTAACTGTTGATAAGCACCACAGTGAGGATATGAATGTGAAATCTGGCGTTCCTCAAGGTATAGTGACGCATGATTTGTGGTTTGGCCAAGAAAACAAGCTTGTTACATATACCGATGATGCTTCTGTCTTACATCAATCCATCTACTGAATGTAGATCTTAGGTTGCTGAATCCCTCGGCTCTTCAACATCCAGATCTTTACATTGATAATGTTTCTTTAACTATATACATCTCCTATCAAACTTTAGGTGCGATTCTTGATTGCAAATTTACTTTTGAAAAACTCATTGCTTTTGTTTCTTTGATTGCACAAAAAGAATTATTATTTAAGTCCATCAAGATTTTTGGCGATCAACCTATCCTGAAAAATTTATTTTTTTTTTTCAATTCCTTTGTTATACTTTGTTTTGAGTGTTGGTCTCCTGTCTGGTCTTCAGCTGCTGACTCTCAAATTAATTTGTTTGACTAAAACTTGCGGTCTATCATTTTTTCCTGATCTTGAAATCAGCTTCTGGCATTATTGTTCAGCCTTCAGATCTTCGCACACTGTACAATCATGTAAATAGTACTAGGTAAACTTGTGACAATCTTGCCTCTCCAACATAACCCTCAATTCTACAAAGTATTCCACAAGTTTTAATTCAAGCTGTGATCAGATAGTGGAATGATCTTCCTAATCTGGTGGTTAAATTGGTGGAACTCCAAAAGATCAAACATACAGAAAATTATTTTTATGTTGAACAGGTTGGCATAAGTCACTGTTCATTGTTTATAAATGACAGATGCAATTTAGCGTTGTTACTGATCTTAAAGTATTTCATAATCTTTAATTATTAGTTCTCATCTAAATTTTATTTACTTAATTCCTTTCCTCACTGGGCTTGTTATATCCAGTTTTTCCAACTAGGGTTGAAGTTTAGCTAATAATAATGATGTATGTTTTTAAGTATTTGGTATTTTGCTGAGACCGGAACCAAGGTGCAACTGAGGAAAAACACTGCAGAAAAAGAGATAAATCGAAGAGTAATAAATGGGTGCCGCTAGCGGCCAAAGAAATGCTACGAAGGAAGAGACTTATAATTTGAAAGCTTTACTAAAAAAAAAAAAAAAAAAAAAAAAAAAAAAAAAAAAAAAAAAAAGGGGGGGGGGCTCAACCACGTTCCCAGTTATGAGATTGTTATATTTTTAATAATTTACAGATGAAAATAATAAAACGTATACATACAACATACACAGATATATATATATATATATATATATATATATATATATACATATATATATATATATATATATATACACACACACATACATACATATACATACTTACACATATATATACATACATAATTTAATATATACACATATCTGCAGAAAAAAAAAGTTTAAGACACTTGTGCATTGAAAATTTGCCCGTCAGTAAAATGCCATCACTAAAAAATTGACATATCTGGAACTGAATAAACACAAAAGGACCCGGACACTATTACTTAAGAAATCTCCTCTTTTTCAGACTCTGAGGGCAACTTCAGCCCCAAAGGTGTTGTGGTCGAGCAAAGCGGATCAGACGAAAATGTAAACAAGACTGTCGTTCGACCCTCGTCATATGAAAATCGACTTCGACAGTGGAAGACAAGAATACTTATCGTACGTTTAAAAGATCGCGTTGATTTCTATATGAGATTATTTCTCCTCTTTTTCTTCTTCTTCTCCCCGCACTGCAAAAATCATGTAAATGAAGAAGCAGAGGTGGCAAACGTGTCTTGCATGCTCATACATATTTAAATATGGTTTCGTGTTCCTCGACGTCATAAACACCCCTGATTTCCGTTTATCAGTCGGTGACGATCTTTACGATCCTTGTTACTATGTACCAGTGTGTGTACATATACTGTATTATGTATGTATATATATATATATATATATATATATATATATATATATATAAATAAATAATTTCCCTCTCCCTCCTTCATTACATACATACATACATACATACATAAATACATACACACACACACACACACACACATATATATATATATATATATATATATATATATGTATAAATATATTCCTTCCTCCATTTTCCACACGACAGAGATTACGTAAGTCCTTTTAAATCCGGGAAGTAACTCACAAGACTTAAGTAGGATCCACCAAAACGATGTTGAAGGTTAAATTTTATCTTGATGTATGTGATTTTTTTTTTTGTACAAGTTATAGAATATCCAGATCGGGACATACATGCACGTGCACACATGCAAAAAGTGTGTGTGAGTATATATATATATATATATATATATATATATATACATACACTGTATACATACATATTATTTAGCATCTATATTCTTAAGATTCATGAAAAGAGATAGCCATGCCACCAGTGATATAAATTATAAAATGTTTCTGATATTTGGTAAATATTTCCAGCTATAGCAACATTAACCACTATGCCATAATTTCAAATCAGTTAACTATAACCGTACTCATTAAACCTTTGCGGATGAATTAGTTTTCAACAAGGATAAACATATATTTGAAATTAGGATCTGTAGATTAGAACTGATAAATAATGGTAATCCTCCAAGGACCATTTAATAATACATTACAAAATGCGGATTCTCGACTTGTATGAAAGTTCTTAAAATACTGTCAAATATTATCACTGGGTGCTAACTAATATCTTTAAAGCTGTTGTTCCAATAACTAGTTTTTAAAAGAACTTGAATCATACAAACAAAGGAAAAGCCAGGCGCTACAGTTGAATTGATAAATAATTCCAAGCCACAAGTAGGCTGACAGCTGATGTTCAGATCTAAATATATAACCATGTTTGTGGAGAGTTAGTTTGTAAAATCACAATCATTAATAAAAAAAAAATATCGTAAATGTGAGTAGAACGGTGTTATAATAGTAAATTCTTATTCTGTTTATAGACTTTATGTCATATGGAACAGTGCTGGGACCATTAGGTCATTTAGCTCTGACAGAAACTGGAAGAATAATTTGCAAGAAGTTGGACAGCAACACTGAAGAAAGGAGGAACTGGAGGCAGAAGAGAAGGCTATAGAGTGGGATGCTGGTTCAAATAATGATATGAGGGGCACTGATAAGAATAATCTCCTCAAGAGGTTAAGGAAGGTCGAATTCTTACTAAATATCTGTATGCAGTCCCAATTTGCTAAGTTCACAAGTGAAGTAGACAGGAACAGTCATCATTCTTTAATAAACGGGATGAAGTTGATGATTTCCTAGTCCTGGTTACGATGTTCTTATTGGATCAAAGCCAAGACTAGGTTACGCCATATTAAGGAACGACATTAATAATACACATTATATATTGTAATACATACTCAACACAGAAACTCACACACATATTTATATAAACAATTTTTGTGGGATGAAGTAGTTAGTCCTTACCATTTTTTTTTATCTAAAATTACGATCTAAAATCACGGAGATCCTAACCATCTAACTTCAAGGAACCTAATTCTCAGAACTGTGTAGGTCACTAGAGGGAAAATGTGTTTAAACAGAGCCTGTCCATTTACTCGTTTTCATTTGGAAGTCGAATTTGGGTCTCCTTTATAGCGTGTGTCCCGTATACATATTTAAGGTTTAAAGGCCACTTATGAATAGCAGAGGCAAGGGACAGTGACACTGCCTTATCATGAAGAACATTGCCCTAGAGACTAAACATATATATATATATATATATATATATATATATATATATATCACCAGCACCTAAGAACCCTCTCTACCCAAGCTAGGACCAGGGAGGACCAGGCGATGGCTGCTGATGGCTCATTAGTTGGACATATATATACATACATATACCAAAGGCACTTCCCCCAATTTTGGGGGGTAGCCGACATCAACAAGAAACAAAACAAAAAAGGGGACCTCTACTCTCTACGTTCCTCCAGCCTAACCAGGGACTCAGCCGAGTTCAGCTGGTACTGCTAGGGTGCCACAGCCCAACCTCCCACATTTCCACCACAGATGAAGCTTCATACTGCTGAGTCCCCTACTGCTGCTACCTCCGCGGTCATCTAAGGCACCGGAGGAAGCAGCAGGGCCTACCGGAACTGCGTCACAATCGCTCGCCATTCATTCCTATTTCTAGCACGCTCTCTTGCCTCTCTCACATCTATCCTCCTATCACCCAGAGCTTTTTTCTTCACACCATCCATCCACCCAAACCTTGGCTTTCCTCTTGTACTTCTCCCACCAACTCTTGCATTCATCACCTTCTTTAGCAGACAACCATTTTCCATTCTCTCAACATGGCCAAACCACCTCAACACATTCATATCCACTCTAGCCGCTAACTCATTTCTTACACCCGTTCTCACCCTCACCACTTCGTTCCTAACCCTGTCAACTCGAAATACACCAGCCATACTCCTCAGACACTTCATCTCAAACACATTCAATTTCTGTCTCTCCATCACTTTCATTCCCCACAACTCCGATCCATACATCACAGTTGGTACAATCACTTTCTCATATAGAACTCTCTTTACATTCATGCCCAACCCTCTATTTTATACTACTCCCTTAACTGCCCCCAACACTTTGCAACCTTCATTGACTCTCTGACGTACATCTGCTTCCACTCCACCATTTGCTGCAACAACAGACCCCAAGTACTTGAACTGATCCACCTCCTCAAGTAACTCTCCATTCAACATGACATTCAACCTTTCACCACCTTCCCTTCTCGTACATCTCATAACCTTACTCTTACCCACATTAACTCACAACTTCCTTCTCTCACACACCCTTCCAAATTCTGTCACTAGTCGGTCAAGCTTCTCTTCTGTGTCTGCTACCAGTACAGTATCATCCGCAAACAACAACTGATTTACCTCCCATTCATGATCATTCTCGCCTACCAGTTTTAATCCTCGTCCAAGCACTCAAGCATTCACCTCTCTCACCACTCCATCAACATACAAGTTAAACAACCACGGCGACATCACACATCCCTGTCTCAGCCCCACTCTCACCGGAAACCAATCGCTCACTTCATTTCCTATCCTAACACATGCTTTACTACCTTTGTAGAAACTTTTCACTGCTTGCAACAACCTTCCACCAACTCCATATAACCTCATCACATTCCACATTGCTTCCCTATCAACTCTATCATATGCTTTCTCCAGATCCATAAACGCAACATACTCCTCCTTACCTTTTGCTAAATATTTCTTGCATATCTGCCTAACTGTAAAAATCTGATTCTTACAACCCCTACCTCTTCTAAAACCACCCTGTACTTCCAAGATTGCATTCTCTGTTTTATCCTTAATCCTATTAATCAGTACTCTACCATACACTTTTCCAACTACACTCAACAAACTAATACCTCTTGAATTACAACACTCATGCACATCTCCCTTACCCTTATATAGTGGTACAATACATGCACAGACCCAATCTACTGGTACCATTGACAACACAAAACACACATTAAACAATCTCACCAACCATTCAAGTACAGTCACACCCCTTTCCTTCAACATCTCAGCTTTCACACCATCCATACCAGATGCTTTTCCTACTCTCGTTTCATCTAGTGCTCTCCTCACTTCCTCTATTGTAATCTCTCTCTCATTCTCATCTCCCATCACTGGCACCTCAACACCTGGGACAGCAATTATATCTGCCTCCTTATCATCCTCAACATTCAGCAAACTTTCAAAATATTCCGCCCACCTTTTCCTTGCCTCCTCTCCTTTTAACAACCTTCCATTTCCATCTTTCACTGTCTCTTCAATTCTTGCGCTGGCCTTCCTTACTCTCTTCACTTCTTTCCAAAACTTCTTCTTATTCTCTTCATATGACTGACACAGTCCCTGACCCCACCTCAGGTCAGCTGCCCTCTGCCTCACGTACTTTGCGCTTTACTTCCATCTTTTTCTCTCTATATTTTTCATACTTCTCTATACTATTACTCTGCAGCCATTCTTCAAAAGCCCTCTTTTTCTCTTCCACTTTTACCTTCACTCCTTCATTCCACCATTCACTGCCCTTCCTCATGCTGCCCCCAACAACCTTCTTGCCACATACATCACTTGCAATCCCAACAAAATTTTCTTTTGCTAACTTCCACTCCTCCTCTAAATTACCAGTTTCTCTTACTCTCACCTCGTCATATGCCATTTTCAACCTTTCCTGATATTTACTTTTTACCCCCGGTTTTATTAGCTCTTCAACCCTCACTAGCTCCCTTTTACATCCACCTACTCTATTCCCCCACTCTTTTGCTATAACTAATTTTCCTTCCACCAAAAAATGATCAGACATACCGTTAGCCATACCCCTAAACACGTGCACGTCTTTCAATCTTCCAAACATTCTTTTAGTTATCAACACATAATCCATTAATGCCCTTTCTACTACTCTTCCATTTGCCACTCTTACCCATGTATACTTATTTTTATCTTTCTTTTTAAAAAAGCTAGCACTTATTACCATCTCTTGTTCAACACACATATCTACCAGTCTCTCACCACTCTCATTTTCACCTGGTACGCCATACTTCCCAATGACACCTTCTACCTCTCCAGCGCCCACTCTAGCATTTAAGTCACCCATAACATATATATATATATTATATATATATATATATATATATATATATATATATATATATATATACATATAAATACATATATATACACATACATACACACACACACACACACACACACACATATATATATATATATATATATATATATATATATATATATGTGTGTGTGTGTGTGTGTGAGTATGTGTGTGTGAGTATGTATGTATGAATGTATGTATGAGAGAGAGAGAGAGAGAGAGAGAGAGAGAGAGAGAGAGAGAGAGAGAGAGAGAGAGAGAGAGAGAGAGAGAGAGAGAGAGCACATGCTTCACACGATTTAATACTGCTTGATCAAGGCAAGATACAGACTAATTATTGTTTATTTCCTTGATGGTCTTGGATATCTAATTATATCTCGGCTACTTATCAATATTTGCGGAAGGCGAAGTCAAGGCCAAATTAATTTCGAACCCCCATGAATTGCTTGAGGTGATTTGAATGCAAGTTTCTAATTTCTTTTATCAGGTTAGTTTTTGAGAGAGAGAGAGAGAGAGAGAGAGAGAGAGAGAGAGAGAGAGAGAGAGAGAGAGAGAGAGAGAGCGTGTTATATCACCATTTGATTATATGATAGCTTTCAATAATTTGTTTTTCAAAAAATTAAATAAATACCAAATACATGACCAGCAGGTATACTATTTTAAACAATCCAAATATAAACTCTGGTCTCAAGAAAAGTTCTAAACACAGAAGAGATGATTTCGACTAAAGTTTCAAATAATAAAAAGATGAACTGTATCACATATTAAATCTCTATAGCTTTAACGTTTACCCCGTCTTCTCACTACTCTTCTTTTTGAAAAGATGTTAAAATGTGTGCTGGCACGCAAGAGTGGCTGACCTGAGAGTCAATTCAATTCTTTGCAGGTGGCAGCCACACGAGGAACGTCAGGGAAAATAAAGTAAAAACATAAGAAGAGGGAAGTACTTTGATGAAAAAATAGATATATTTGGAATTTCTATTAAAATGACGACTAAGATTGTTTCAGGAGATTAAGCAACCTGGCATAAACAGAAATCGATTAATTTCTAGGCATCAGATGCTTTTTTTTTAACTGACATTATAAATGAAAGTAATGAAAACTGAAAGGAAAATAAAAACACCACACGACCTTAAGTAAATTTACCATTAAAAATTACCATTGAAAATCTATTATATCTTTTATTCAATTTTATTCCTCGCAACTAACTGTATATCTTGAAGGTTTAAAAACAACTCTTAAACCTTAGTTTTTATATGCTTTCTATTTCCCATTCCCTTGATTACTGATAATTTGTTTGCATGTCTTTCTTTGTAATCAGTGATAACCCTTATTTTCTCTCCTAACGATCTTTCTCTTGTCCTCTTTTTAAATGGAAATGGCAGCCTCCCTTTCTTTATGTATACAAATGTAAGAAATACTCCTCTTTCTTTCTCACTAAAGGTGAATATTACTAATCTTTCTCCCTCTCGCAAGTAAAATGAAAAATCTATACATATAACTGATGAATCTTTATCCCGCTTTTTCAGTAAGATTATATTACTATTTCTCCCTATATGATAATGTTATACATTTTATATTTTAGGTTCTCTCTCTCTCTCTCTCTCTCTCTCTCTCTCTCTCTCTCTCTCTCTCTCTCTCTCTCTCTTCTACGCAAGAAAATTGAAGATATTCTTTCTTTCTCTACAGTTAAATAACAAATCTATCTATCTATCTATCTATATATATATATATATATATATATATGTATATATATATATATATATATATATGTATATATATATATATATATATATATGTATATATATATATATATATATATATTAAAAACACCAAGCTCCAAGTTTTTCTTTCCAGTTACATGACACCTTTCTTACAAAAATATCTCTCTCTCCTTCAAAGGCAAATAAACACAAATCTCTCTCTCTCTCTCTCTCTCTCTCTCTCTCTCTCTCTCTCTCTCTCCACAAAGACGCCAAGTCAGATTTAGTACCACGGAGAGCAACCATAAATTTGCATATATTGTAGATTAGCGCCAACCTATTTTTGCCTCTATGTATCCCAGGCAAGCAAGAATAATTTCAATAGCTTGTGTTACTTCATCAATGACTCGCAGAGAAGCCCGTCAGACTTCGGATCATTCAACGATTAGAATATTATGTTTTTCGTGAGGCTAAGGAGGAGAAAATTACTGATTATTATTATTATTATAATTATTACTATCCAAGCTACAACCCTAGTTGGAAAAGCAAGATGCTATAAGCCCAGGGGCTCCAACAGGAAAAAAAATAGCCCAATGAGGAAAGGAAATAAGGAAATAAATAAATGAAGAGAACAAATTAACAATAAATCATTCTAAAAAAAGTTACATCAAAACAGACATGTCATAAATAAACTATAAAAAGACTCATGTCCGCCTGGTCAACAAAAAAGCATTTGCTCCAACTTTGAACTTTTGAAGACCTTTCTAATTAGCGATTGTTTTGTTTCGAGGACGATCTTTCGATAAGTGAGCAGAAAACAGAAAGAAAGAAAATATGATGATTTTAGTTTCTTTATAATTGCCACAATCAAAACCCATCGCCCGAAAACTGGGGAGGGACTGTTAGAAAAAAAAAATCTTCGTTTACCCTTTAAGAAAAACAAAAAATCGAAAAATTTCGAATTCCCAAAACAAATTACCACTAATTAACTTCCGGATTATTACAGTGGTAACGTGTTCGCCTAGCATTCTTGTGGCAGCAGACCGATCCCAGCCAGGGATCGTGCGTTTAAGCTGTTTACTGGGAAGACAAATGTTGTGTATGCAGACCACATCTTTGACTAAAAATAATATAGATATTTCTATTTTTGTCGGATTTTTCATAATGTAGTTGATCACAATACAAAAAAATGCACACACAAACATACACATTTTATATATATATATATATATATATATATATATATATATATAATATATATATATATATATATATATATATATATATATATATATATATATATATATAATATGAGAGGTTTGCATGTCCATGCCATGGTTTAATACTTTTTCTCTCTAGGTTACACGGGAATGATAAATTTTAAATATACCTCGAAACAACCTTTCTACACAATAAAATAAATATATTTCAAGATATCTATCGAATAAAATAATAAGAAACATAAAACTATAAAAAAAAACTGTAAAGCGAATTAACCATGAAATAAAGTCTCTAAAGCAATACTAAGAATCAATAACAAAAATAAAAAAAATCTGGTAATACGAAGCAATACTGATCTACATCTTGTTTACCATCATTTCTAGAGGTAAAACCGAATTCTCTTTCGCAAATGCCACCTCCCGTTATTATGTCGACCACCGATGGATGAAGATGATTATGATTCCCCTCGTGAGCTAAGTCAGGCAGATGTCCGTCATGCCACTGGAGTTCTGATTGGTTGGCCATGAATGCGGATATGAATCACAGAGCCACGAAAGGGACGTGGGTCCTCGCAAGGGGGGGGGGGGTCGGGGAGGGGGAGTGATGTTCGAGGGACGAGCGAGAGATGAAAAGAAATTAACAGAATTAATTTCTACCTTGTACGATTTTCGTGGTTTTTGGCAAGTATATTATTATTATTATTATTATTATTACTAGCCAAGCTACAACCCTAGTTTGAAAAGCAAGATGCTATAAGCCCAAAGGCTCCAACAGAAAAAATAGCCCAGTGAGGAAAGGAAATGAGGAAATAAATAAAAGATGAGGACAAATTAACAATAAATTACTTTAAGAACAGTAAAAACGTCAAAACAGGTATGTCATATATAAACTATGAAAAGCCTGTTCAACATAAAAACATTTGCTGCACCTTTGAACGTTTGAAGTTCTACTGATTCAACTACCCGATTGGGAAGGTCATTCCACAACTTGTTACCGGTTTGACAAGAACGGACACACATAGGCAATAAAGAATAATGAGTTTAATGGTTAAAATAATTTACACAATAAAAAAGGAGGTAAGATGCCAGTATACTGAAGCTTATTCTTTGGGCGTTGCATGATGACATCCAGAAGTAAACCCAAAAAGTAAAATTTCAAATGAAACGAAGAAAATGATAAATAATTATACCAATGATGGCTTTTTTTTTAGGCTAAACAGCTCAATGTAAAGCCTTCTCACAACATTAGATGCCACGAACATAATTCTGGAGGTATACCAGTAAGATTAAAAATAATTTCGTTAGATCTTTCGTGAGAACCATATCAGGTGTATCGGACCTTTCATTATGCTAAGTGTCTACTAAGAATTACAAAATCAAATCTCCCAAACATCAGTCTATATATATATATATATATATATATATATATATATATATATATATATATATATATATATATATATATATAAGCACATAAAATTCCTATATATAGTGAAGAAATAGTACTTACAAAACAATCCCAATCCGCCATTTATGTCAGATACATTGATAGATATAAAGCCACTTTAGAAGTAAGCAAGTACATCAGCATCTTCTGTTTGTTTTTCGTTACATTTCAGTTTAGGTAAGTATAGTAAAATCATCATTCTCTCGAATACATTTGTACATAAACTCAAAGTCAGTTCTTGATTTCAATTTCTTGCTAATAAAGCCAGTTCTTGTTGTAACAAGGTGCAAAAAGAACACAGCAAAAAATAACAGACGTTCACTACTATATATATATCTATATATATATATATATATATATATATATATATATATATATATATATATATATATATTACTGTATATGTATATTGGATACAACACTACATGTACGGACCCAATTACTCTGAACTACGATTGGATATGGAGAAAGTTTGATAGGCAAGTTCTTCCAAATTGAATAATGAAAATTTTGAATTCAGACAAATTATAATAAATAACAATAAATAAGAGATGATAAAGAATTTTAATAGACAATTAAATAAATAAAGCCCTGCAAGAAAAAGCATAGGTAACAGAAAGAATAAGACAGAAAGGTTAGTCTCTGTGACCTAACAGAAAATATTGATATTCAGGAATCCTGCAGATCCAAAATATAAATAATCTATTATTATTATTATTATTATTATCATTTTTATTATTATTACTTGCTAAGCTACAACCCTAGTTGGAAAAGCAGGATGCTATGAGCCCAGGGGCTCCAACAGGGAAAATAGCTCATTGAGGAAAGGAAACAAAGAAAAATAAAATATTTCAAGAAAAGCAACAATATTAAAATAAATATCACTTTATAAACTATAAAAACTTTAACAAAACAAGTGGAAGAGAAATAAGATATAAGATAGAACAATGTGCCCAAGTGTACCCTCAAGCAAGAGATCTCTAACCCAAGACAGTGGAAGACCATGGTACAGAGGCTAAGGCACTACCCAAGATTAGAGAACAATGGTTTGATTTTGGAGTGTCCTTCTCCTAGAAGAGCTGCTTACCACAGCTAGCGAGTTTCTTCTACCCTAACAAAGAGTAAAGTGGCCACTGAACAATTACAGTGGAGTAAGAATTGTTTGGTAATCTCAGAGTTGTCAGGTGTATGAGGACAAAGGTGAATATGTAACGAATAGGCCAGACTATTCGGTGTGTGAATATGTAGGCAAAGGGAAAATTAACCGTAACCAGAGAGAAGGATCCAATGTAGTAATGTCTGGTCAGTCAAAAGACCCCAAAACTCTCTAGTGGTAATATCTCAACGGGTGGCTGGTGCCCTGGCCAGCCTACTACCGTAGGTCGCAGGTTAGACAATCCAGTCAATGGCCTGACATAAGGGGATCTTTATGGACAACAGAATACAACCCAACCCCCACAGAAAAACATAAGCAAATTTAACTATATTAAATTGAAACTATTGCCAAATTAAATACCGATAATTAGAAAACTGGTAAGCAGAGAGCGGTCATTATATTAACATTTAATATACACACGTGACGGAAAGATTAACAATTCGATATTATTTACCTATGTAAGCAACAGTTTACTACTCAATACCACTTTAAAATGGAGCTTTAACATTCAAGTTCACACATATTAGCGGGAAATTATACCTACCCGATTGATTCTAAATAAATCTGTTCAAGGTACCATTTACTGCACAAAGCATGCTTATTTTACTTCAAGTTAATCATATAATTATGACTGAACATTCCATAAGTAATTCCAATTCTGCATTTCCTCAGTACACTCAGTTCTATCTACCTCTCAGCCGATGACAATTGAAAAATTCATCTTTTTTTTTTTTTTTTTTTTTTTTTTTTTTTTTTTTTTTTTTTTTTTTTTTTTTTTTTTTTTTTAACCCAGGAACCCTTGCCCGGTGCAAGCACTCCAAGTCTCATTAATATCGCGAGCACTGCCTGGCAAACATACCGGCGTCTGTCTGTGTCTGTTCTATCTCGATTGTAAATTGTGCTTGGCAGGCAGTCGGAATCTAAATAAAAGGAATAAAAACATTACCGGGATAACTACTATAATAAGTCTTGATACCTAACAATTTCATTTATTGGTACTTAGGGGAATATCTGGGAGTGTGACTAAGTTTATTCTCAATATCTTTTTTTATTTCTCATTCAAAATCAATATGCCATTATTTCATAGATTTTTTTTACAAGATAAATATAATTTCCGTATTTTTCTCACAGCATGAAATTCTCCTCAGCATTAACTTTTTGTCATTTTTTTCAGGGTTAATCTTCCATTATTTCAATTTAATAAGACCTATAATATTGACTGGGCTTCCACAATTATACTCAAAAATTAAAAAAGATGGGTTTTAATATATAACCTCTGTTATATTAAACTATCTTACGATTTGGCATTGCGCAAAAGTTCTTCTAAAGCTTAAGAATCTAATCATTTCCGCGTACAGCATTATAAATTTTACCGATCTTGGAGATTGGGACACAGGCAATTTTTTTTTTTTTTTTTTTTTTTTTTTTATTTCTACTCCGCTTATAAAACTTCATTTGCTTTTCATAAAGTTTGGAATTCGTGTGCATTTCATACATTAAAAAGCTTGGAATTCGTGTGCATTTCATACATTAAAAAGCTTATACTTGCAAGCACCTCTCATTTATAATCAAGCATCTTATCACAAGAGAGAAACAGATCCTGTACAGCTTAACGTTATAATATTTATCCCCTCAATATGCTACAGTAGTAGGATTTAAGTAGTGATGTGCGGTCTTCATTCTTATAGAACACCATATAATACTGCTTTTCTAAACTGGTAATTTCATAAAATCTATAAGAAAAATAATTATCTAATATTATATTTTAATACGAAAACCCAAACAAACTTCTGTTTTTCCATAAGTTTTTATGTTCCAATTTTGGGAGTTTTGAATACTGGCTATGGTATGGAACTTCCTTTTTCTATTTTCTCACCTATTACTGTATCATGGAAAATTCCTACTCATTCCTTCTCATTCTTCTCTCCCTCTCTCAAATATATACAGCATATATTGTATACATAATATATAGTGCTTTTAGCACTTGTTGGAGAATTGGTAATGTTACTCCTCTATGTAAATGTGTTTGTGGTAGCTCAAGTCCCACTGATTACCGCCCAATTTCCATAACTCCCATATTATCTAAAGTTTTTGAACGTCTTCTGGCAAAACGTCTTAATAGGTTTGCTGAAGGCAATCATCTATTCCCTAGTTTGCAATTTGGTTTTCGGAAAGGCCTTGGAGCATGTGATGCCCTTCTTACAATCTCCAATGCAGTACAGAAATCCCTTGATTGTGGTCGGGAAGTTCGTATGATTGGCCTTGATTTTAGTGCTGCCTTTGACCGTGTTAATCATGAGGCCCTTGTTTTCAAACTGAAACAGTTGGGAGTGGGTGGGTCGTTTCTTAGCATTATTATTGATTTTTTAAGTAGTAGATCTCAAAGAGTTGTTGTTGATGGGCACCATAGTGAGTATAGGAATGTGATATCCGGTGTTCCACAGGGTAGTGTTCTTGGCCCATTACTTTTCATACTATATACACATGACATGTGGTTTGGCCTAGAAAATAAGCTTGTTGCATATGCAGATGATGCTACTCTCTTTGCATCAATTCCATCACCTGAATGTAGATCTGGGGTTGGTGAATCCCTTAATAGAGATTTAGCTAAAATTAGTGCATGGTGCAAATTATGGGGTATGAAGTTGAATCCTAACAAAACTCAAAGTATGATTGTAAGTAGGTCAAGGACGGTGGCTCCTCAACATCCGGATCTCAGTATTGATAATGTTTCTTTAAATTTGTATGACTCTTTCAAAATTTTAGGCGTGATTCTTGACAGCAAATTTACTTTTGAGAAACATATAAGGTCTGTGTCTTCTTCAATTGCACAAAAAATTGGCTTATTGAGAAAGTCTTTTAAGATATTCGGTGATCAATCTATTCTGAAGAAGTGTTTTAATTCTTTTATTCTACCTTGTTTTGAGTATTGTTCTCCTGTCTGGTCTTCAGCTGCTGATTCTCATCTTAATTTGTTGGACAGAAACTTACGGTCTATTAAATTTCTTATTCCTGATCTAGATATTAATCTCTGGCACCGTCGATCAATTAGTTCATTATGCATGTTGCATAAGATTTTTCATAACTCTGACCATCCTTTACATTCAGATCTCCCTGGACAATTCTATCCTGTTCGTAATACTAGGCAGGCAGTTAATTCTAATAGCCAGGCCTTCTCCATCATAAGACTCAATACTACGCAGTACTCTAGAAGTTTTATTCCAGCTGTTACCAAGTTGTGGAATGATCTTCCTAATCGGGTTGTTGAATCAGTAGAACTTCAAAAGTTCAAAGTTGGAGCAAATGCTTTTTTGTTGACCAGACGGACATGAGTCTTTTTATAGTTTATATATGACATTTTTGTTGTTGACGTTGTTAATAGTTTATATATGATATATCTCTTTTGACATTACTTTTTTCTAGAATGATTTATTGTTAATTTGTTCTCTTCAGTTATTTATTTCCTTATTTCCTTTCCTCACTGGGCTATTTTTCCCTATTGGAGCCCCTGGGCTTATAGCGTCTTGCTTTTCCAATTAGGGTTGTAGCTTGGATAGTAATAATAATAATAATATATATATATATATATATATATATATATATATATATATATATATATATATATATATATATTTATATATATATATATATAATATATATATAACATATATACATATATATACAGTATATATATATATATATATATATATATATATATATATATATATATATATATATATATATATGATGTGGATGATAGATGTAAAGAAATATTTATCTAATATATATATATATATATATATATATATATATATATATATATATATATATATACATATTACATAAATATTCCTTTACATCTAACATCCACATCATCTGGTATTTAAGTTTCCCTAATTTAGCTTCTCGAACACTCAAGGTAATCCGGAAGCCAGTTACCCCTCTACTTATATTCCCACAACCCAATTCCTTTGAAATTTGGCAATGTTTCTATAAAATACTGAGAGTAAGTTTTTCGAATATAAACGTAAATTCGAATATAAACGTAAATTTCCGAATGCAGAGACGTGGCTGCACTACAAACATAAAAGTGCGCTTAATGGAGGAAAAATGGAAAATAACACAGACTAAGTGCCAATTTGGAGTCCCACGTAGTGCCAGGGCTGAGGCATAGGTATTTGGCATTACAAATGATTCACTTCGTCTCTATTCTTTAATTTCCGTGTATGCAGACAAGTGACCCACCAGACGTTATGCGCGCAATTGTTCAATGTCTGTTCGTGTGTCAATTTTTACTTGGATGTGCCAAGTACTGTAATAGTTTTCAGAGATGGGGTTTGTTGTTCTTAACATTGGAAATTTCAGTATAAAATAAATAAATAAATAAACAATTTACCCACAATCGTGTAGATTACACACACAAATATATATATATATATATATATATATATATATATATATATATATATATATATATATATATATAATTTTACACACACATAAACATATATATGTATGTATGTATGTATATATATATATATATATATATATATATAGAGAGAGAGAGAGAGAGAGAGAGAGAGAGAGAGAGAGAGAGAGAGAGAGAGAGAGAGAGAGAGAGAGAGAGAGAGAGAGAGAGAGAGAGAGAGAGAGAGAGAGAGGATAATTTCAGATAATACTAGAATTTTTTCGTTTTTCTAATACAGAATTATAAATATCTAGGGTTAACATTTTCCCACGGATAAGGATATAAGCGAAATCATAAGAGACAAGCAAAGGATGTTGATGACTTGGCAGATAGACTTATAGGTCCATAAAACCGACATCATTGGCTTACTGGTTCTACAAAAAATATATTGCCTGTGATATCGATCAATTATGATGTTAATGTTATAATATTTTAATACAATAATCCAGCTACACGGGGTTGAGACTTGTCTATGATTTACGGCAATGACACCATTCCTTTAAAATTATTATAATTATTATTATCATTATTATTATTATTATTATTATTATTATTATTATTATCATTATTAGTAACAGCTAAGCTATAACCCTCATTGGAAAAAGGAGGATTCTATAAGCCTAAGGGGTCCAACAGGGAAAAATAGGCTAGTGAGAAAAGGATATTAGTAAATATATAAACTATATACAAATAATGAATAAGAATATAAAATACCTTAATATCAGTAACAACGTTAAAATAGATATGCCATATATAAACTATGTCATGACAGCCTGTTCAACAAGAAAAATAATTCGCTGCAAGTTTGAACTTAGGAATTAATGGAATCAATAAATTATGGCAAGTTCATAACGCAACGCCACTATTTTCCTTTCAAGTCTTCTCTTCGAGGCTGGGGTATAGTGCACCTGTCCCGTAAAGAAAGGTGGCAAACTGTAAGCTCTGTAACATTTAACATGCATGATACATTTAATGAAACACCAAGCAGTCAATTGTGGAGTTCGTTGCCATTAACTACACGACACATAGAAAAGATATGAATAGTAAATAAAATACATTGCATATAAAGGTTTAAAGGCCGCTCATAAATGGCAGAGGAAAGGGACAGTGACACTGCCCTATTGAGCAGGACAATACCCAAGAGACTGACCATATATACATATGATCAGCGACCAAGCCCCTCTCCACCCAAGCTAGGACCATGAAGGGCCAGGCAATGGCTGCGGATGACTCTGTAGATAGACCAGTAGGCTCTCCCCAAACGACCCCCCCCCCCCTCCCTTCTTTAGCTCCTAAGGATGGTGAGGTTGCAGCGACCAAAGAAACTAACGAGTTTGAGAGGGACTTGAACCACCGTCTGGCGTTCACCTGTCAGGGATGTTACCACATCAGCCACCAAAACCCTATAGAATTGTATGCCCTTTTCAGAACTGCGGATAAACACTGATAATAAGCCCCAAAGAAATTATGGAGAAACTAATATATACAAAGTCTTACCATGAAAGAAATGGGGAAGGTATCCGAATCTGTATAAATTAAGGTTCTTTAATAGAACACAGACCAACAGGAATTGTCAAGGGGGATAAACTCGGGTTATAAATGAACGTTTTGTTCGAAAGAATTCTAACACCAATTTAATAATAGAAAGCTACGAAAGTAAAAGATAGATCCGCACATGTGCAATAAAGTGTAAGCGCACAAACACAAAAACACCCATAAACCTCTTCCCCTGCTCTCAGGATATTGAATTGGCTACACTATGAAAGTCATTAAATTACATTTAAGAGTATCTACTCTAATCAGAATTTAAACCTGTCTATTTTGGTTTCATATTATTATTATTATTATTATTATTATTATTATTATTATTATTATTATTATTATTATTACTTGCTAAGCTACAACCCTAGTTGGAAAAGCAAGGGATAAGTTTCCTTAAAGAAACCTACAATGCATTTGGTCGAATCATACCAGGGGTATGTGGCTCCATGACAAAACTATTCTATCATATATATACACGTCAGGCTGGGAGGAGCTAAGAGAAGAAAAGTTCCTCTTTTGTTCATTCTTATATGTTTACTACCCCCAAAGATTGGAGAAAGTATTATATGTTTACTACCCCCAAAGATTGGAGAAAGTATTACCTTGGTATATAGATGGAATATATATATATATAAATGTATATAATATATATACTGTACATATATATGTATATACACACATATATACACACACACAAAAGTGCTGTTGTTATTCCTGACCCCTTTGAAGCAAGTCTTTGCTTTATTTGTTTGGACCAATCTTGATCTGGTTTGCCTACTCGTACTGAAAGATGTAAATATAAAACAAATATTGAATATGAGTAAATAACTAAATATAGGTAAAACCTTTATGTATGATTATTTACTGATACTTTTGCTTCCGTGTGTGTGTGTGTGTGTGTGTGTGTGTGTGTGTATGCATGCATGTGTATATATATATATATATATATATATATATATATATATATATATATATATATATATATATATATATATATATATATATATATATATATATATACGTGGAAGCAAAAGTATCAAGAGTACATACTCACACATAAGGGTTTTACTTATTTTAAGTTATTCACTCATATTCAATGTGAGTTTTATATTTACATCTTTCAATACGAGTACGCAAACCCAATCAAGACTGGTCCAAACATATAAAGCAAAGACTTGCTTCAAAGGGGTCAGGAATGACAACAGCACATTTGATTTCATCTGTTTCTTCTTGCTGTCAGGTGTGCCAACAGTATCGCCTGTCCAGTCAGCTGATCGAGTTAATTAAAGTTGTTATTCTAAACATAAAAGGAAAACTAAGTTTTTTTCTCTACAAAATAAATATTGTTTAATTTATTTTTTCTTTCTTATATTTAGAAAATTTTTTGACCCTTTCAAGTATTTTTTTTTTAAGAAAAACGTCTTAACAAGAATATTCCTGTGCTGATCTAAAACTAAAATTATATCAAAAAAGGATTTCACTTTGAGGTGACTTAGAAACCCTGCTCTTCCTGACAGAGAGAGAGAGAGAGAGAGAGAGAGAGAGAGAGAGAGAGAGAGAGAGAGAGAGAGAGAGAGAGAGAGAGAGAATTTTAAATCTATAATGACGTAATATGATATATCTCGGGGATACTTAAATGGTGTAGAAATAAAATTGGGTAATTATTCAACAAAGGGAATTATATTTCAATTTGTCTGATCTTGCGTTTTTAAATATGTATAAAACATAGATTTTGGATTAATCATGTTGAATAACTCCTGTAAAAAGTTCATAAATAAAGTAATGACTTTCCTTTAAGGTATAAGTTAAAGCATACATATACATGCATACACAGATTATTATATATATATATATATATATATATATATATATATATATATATATATATATATATATATATATATATATATATATGTGTGTGTGTGTGTGTATGTGTGTGTGTGCGTGGTGTGTGTGTGTGTGATAATGATACCACTAACATTCGTGATTTTCGAATACCTTTTCATATCGAATTAACTCTTGTCTCTGGATCACTCAACCCATTAGGCATTCTTTTAATGATAAGTAATTCTACCCAGGTAAGAATTAGAACCTTTGCCGCAGACCCCGGAATAAAGATGAAATAGAATGAAGACCATTCGGCCATAAAGTTAAAACTGTAACAAGCCAATCTACACCCTTAACTGGGAATATATAATGTTACGAGCCCTACGGAAACAATATGGAACTAGAGGGGCACTCAGTAGAGCACAGACCTCCGTCAGGTCAGCTTATTGCTTGACCTTTTGGACTGATTTTGGACGATTTGCTCGTACGTGATCTTGACCTTTGACCTTCCAAAATTTAATCATTTCCAACCCTTTACACAACAGGTTAAAATCCCTCCAATTTTCATTACCTTACTATTAAAATTGTGTCCGTATAGTTGATGACCGGAATTTGACCTTTTGCTTGATCTTGACCTTGGCTCAACCTTGACCTTTGATCTTAACATGTATTAATTGGCGTGGATTTTCATACACTCAAATATGAACCAAGTTTGAAGTCTCTGTGACAACGATGTCGAAACTCATGACTGATTACGTGAATTGGATATTTTGCTTGATCGTGACCTTGCCCTTCCAAAATTTAATCATTACCAGCTTTTTACATAACAGTTAATCCCTGCAAGTCTCATTACTCTGCGATTAAAATTGTGGCCAAGAAGCTGTTCACAAACAAACACACACACACACAAAAACCAGGTCGAAAACATAACCTCTTTCCAACTTCGTTGGCGGAGGTAATCAAGTCCAAGGGGAAAAACGAGATTAATATAGCTGTATGAAGGGAATTAATAACTTTGCTAGATGAAGAAGTAAAAAAAAAAAAAAAAAAAAAAAAAAAAAAAAAACCACCCAAGTTTATATTTCTGTAGTTAAACAGATTACACTGTGAGATCAGGGAGACAATAACCAGCAATTATTACATTACAATTAGAAACGCTTACAAAATGGTTACTCGGACAATTAGAACAGAAGATTCCCTGACCCAAATTCTGGAGTTCGATAACGTCATCAAGTTTACAAAAATAACTAATATTAAAAAAGATACATTAATTGAACTACACCTTTGTCAAGTGCTGTCGAATATGATACTATGATTTATAAAAGTCCTTTATGCAATGGCGTCTGAAATGAATATATCTGTAATAATAGGTATTGAAATTATAATAGCACACAAGCAAATTCGCAAGCAGAACAATGCACAGAAAGGAACTTATAATGGTGACTCTATTTTAGGGATTTTTTTTTTTGTCATGACTTTGATGTTTGTATGGTATAGTGTCACTGTTCATTATTGGATACAACGTATCATAAAACAAATTTTATTTTCGGATCAAGAAAATTCAGCGGTGATTTGGTACTCTGGATTTTATTGTTATTAAAAAGGCTATACTGGAAATTATACTCAACTTTTCATAGAAATTCATATACATACACACAAATAAATAACACCACCATTAGTCATGTCTGGGCTTGGCCATTTTCATCACCACGCTGGTCATTGTGGATTGGTGATGGTGTGAGACTTTATTCTGATCACTCACAACAAACCAACCTAGTATGGATGGCCCTGACTAATATAGTCTTTCTGATTATGTCAATATAAAAACCCCTTTACCACGTTAAGGTATCCCAATCAGAAAAGGATTTTATATATATATACATATATATATATATATATATATATATATATATATATATATATATATATATATATATATATATGACATAACACAACAATTACAAGACATAACAAATGGATGAAAGCAAACATATGATCGCAAGCAGGACTATAACATGTCATCATCATCTGTTGCCAAGAGCGAAGGGAAAAGTAGTCTTATGTTCTGCCAACCATGAAACAGATAAGGAGGTATGATAAAGGACACAAGACACAACATTTCCTAGGAGAGTTATTATGAGATCAAAGCCGAGTTGTCAACCGATGCACCAAAATACACTAAACCAATAAAAGAAGTAAAAAAAATGTGAAAAATCAACACAAGCGTTCCCATTCTTGCTTGCTTGCTTGGTGTCAGTGAAAGAATTGATAAAAAAAAAAAAAACAATGCTTGCTAGCTTAGTTCCTTATTTGATTGCTTGCTCTTTTGCTTGCTCGGGGCCACATAGACAAGTGCTTGAGCAGCAACCATGCGAATACTTGGTATTTAATAAGCAAGTATATTTAAATCAAGTATATTTAAATCAAAATAAGGCGTGTAGATGCTAATCTCAGTATTTGGGTGTGTGGCTGGGCATGTATTTATAAATTAACAATGCCAGGCCATGCATATACAAACGTACTAGGTCTTTTTGGCACTTTTGTGGGCTTTAAGAAAAGAGCAATTTCCTTACACTCCCCCCCCCTCTCTCTCTCTCTCTCTCTCTCTCTCTCTCTCTCTCTCTCTCTCTCTCTCTCTCTCTCTCTCTCTCTCAGCCAAGAGTTCAAATTATGGTAAAGGACCGAACAGCATGGGTATGTTTATCTGAAAACTAATAAGAACATAATCTTGGATATGGACCCGGTAACCATTCGACTGATGAGGGTCACATTCGGATTGAAGAAGATACATAAATGTTTCAGATAACTGTTATATATGAGATGGTGATCATTGAGGTGACGAAAGGAAGGTGTTCGAGACATGACCATGAAATCAAGAGGTTTTGATATCGTTCCCCAGCTACCTACTGTTAAGACATCATATACGCTGTTGATTGGTAAGGTAGCCGGGACCCGATAATAAAACATTCACACTTGTTAACCACGGACATAGGAACTTGGCAAAAGTTGTAAAATACGAGATGCAATTTATTCAGCGAATGCTTAGCATTTTACTTTACAACTGATTATTGGAGTTTATTCTGAGAATAATTAGGTTTTTACTTTATAACTGAATATTGGAGTTCATTCTGAGAATTATTAGCTTTTTACTTTATAATTAAATATTGGAGTTTATTCTGAGAATAATTAGCTCTTTACTTTATAATTGAACATTGGAGTTTATTCTGAAAATAATTAGCTTTTTACTTTATAACTGAATATTGGAGTTTATTCTGAGAATAATTAGCCTTTTACTTTAGACTGATTATTAGATTTATTTTTGAAAATGATCAGCCTTTTACATTACAACTGATTAATTGAAGTTTGGCTATAAAATGTGAATAAAAAAAAATAGCATGCAAAATTAATTGTTCGTGCAGTATAAGAAGAAGGATTTCTAGTTATAAAGTGATTGTGGCCATTGTTTTTACTTTGCCTTTTCAAAGAGGAAAATGGGGTATTATAAAAAAAATATTGTACAAAATTAAATTATCATCGATTTCAAAATGTATGTTAGATATGATCTTATCATGATTAAATATACCCATACCACCGATATAGGTTGAGAAAGTTATATACATATATATAAATATATATATATATATATATATATATATATATATATATATATATATATATATATATACTGTATATATATACATATATATAAATAAATATATATATATATATATATATATATATATATATATATAATATATATATATATATATATATATATATAAATTTTATGGAACCAAACCTTTAATAAAGTTCTCAAGAAAGACAATATAATAGGATAACGATTAGCTATTATCGTTTTCAAGCGTTGAATGTATATGAAAAAGAATGAGAAAGGAAAACCCCGGTATTGTCTTTGTTTTATTCATTTGATTGTGTTGTTGATAATTATAAATATGCTTAACAAAAGTATTAACAAATTTTTTATACGTTATTATATTTCTTCGATTTCACATTTGTGTATGTATGCTCCACATATCACATTATCTATCAAACATATATATATATATATATATATATATATATATATATATATATATATATATATATATATATATATATATATACATATATATATATATATATATATATATATATATATATATATATATATATATATATATATATATATATATATATATATATATATATATGCGTTCTTATATATTTCTTCAGTGCATGTAGTGAAAATCAAACTATAAGTACGCACATACGAATAATCATTAAAATCCTGGTTAATATCAGAATATTAGGTGAAAAGACTTGCCAAGTAGGAATACTATCATCGCACATACAAGTTAATTCATGCATAAATATCAAACTGTTGAATCTTTGAATGGGAATATCAATGCGATTCCAAGATAGGATACTCACCCACTGGATCACGGATGTTTCTTTTATATATACATATATATATATATATATATATATATATATATATATATATATATATATATATATATATAGCCTATATACTGTATATATATATATATATATATATATATATATATATATATATATATATATATATATATATATATATAATATATATATATAAATATATACATATATATATATAAATATATATATATATATATATACATATATATATATATAGTATATATATATAATATATATATATATATATATATATATATATATATATATATATATATATATATATATATATATAAAACACATACACTGACATAGCCTTCGTTATGAATTCGTATGTAACAGGTGCAATCGTAAATTTCATCTTGACGTTGAGGAAACTTAAACGCAAAACTTTCTTTTTGAAAATCTCTTAATCCCGTCTTTGGTTTCATGTCATTGGAAGTTTTGGTCAGATTCGGACCAGAGCCCGGGGGGCCGTGGGATACAGTAAGCAAGGCGCCCCCCCCCCCCCCCTTCTTTTAATGCATCTGTGAAGAGAATCAATTCTGGAGGGAGAGAGAGAGAGAGAGAGAGAGAGAGAGAGAGAGAGAGAGAGAGAGAGAGAGAGAGAGAGAGAGAGAGAGAGTTATTATTCCATAATATTTTGAAATGCATGTTAAAGTGGGATTTTAATCAAATGCATTTTATGAATATCATATCGTGACATGAATAATCTTCACAAGGTTGCGGTGGCCTGGTGGTAACGTCCTTGCCTGGTGATTGCCAGACAGGGATTTGAGTCCTGCTCGAACTTGTTAGTTCCTTTAATCGCTGCAACCTCACCGTCTTTGTTAGGATGGGGGTTTGGAGGAGCCTACAGGGCTATCTGCCGAGTCATCGGCAACCATTGCCTGGCACCCCTTGGTCCTAGCTTGAATGGAAAGGAAGCTAGGGCGCGGATCATATCTAATATGATCAGTCTCTAGGGCATTGTCCTACTTGATAGGGAAAAGTCACTGTCTCTTGTCTTTGCCATTCATGAACGGCCTTTAAACCTTTAAATGTTTAAACCATTCACTTCTTCATTTTTCAGTAAAACCTAATCACATAACATCCGTTATAATCGGATTTGTTAAACATTACTTATGAAACCCCATTCAAATTATATTAGTAAGATAAAAGCAGGGTACAAGAATTTACATCGTCTGCATCGAACGAATATATTCCTATTGTCTTCCCAGGAAGGCTTCCTCTCATGTTCCTGTCATTAAGACAAAGAGGCATCGCAAGACAGTAGATCGATGTTGCTATTGCTAATGCCTTTGTTGCAATTCATTTATCTGTGCGTTTTCTTGTCTTACTTTTGCCGAAGACTAATGAAAACGTCGTCTATACATTGATGTTTTAGACTAGACGTTTGGAATAAAAAGGGTTCATTAGAAAAAATAACATTTGTCATGCATTCTAAATCTAAGGCTATGCACTATTTTGGTAAAGCGAACCAAAATGAATCAGTAATTAAGTTTGACAAATACAAAGATATCTTCTAACACTCACCATCTTTTTGAGGAGGTAAAGGCAGCGTTTCACATAGAGGATCTCATAAGCAGTCTGCTTTTTCATCACCAAAGGGTTGGAACCTGTTTGGTAAGGAATCAAGATAGAAGCACTATACACTGGAGGTATATGCTGATATGTGATATTTCTCTCTCTACAAATAAAATGTAAACACTGTTTCATTGCAGTGACCATATCAGGAGGCAAAAAATATTCAACCAGTACTGCATGGGTAATGTGTTGCGTGAAAATGATAGACGCAAACACTAAAAAAAAGGTGGGAAACATAAAAGAAATATCAATACACGAAGTAAGAGAGAGAGAGAGAGAGAGAGAGAGAGAGAGAGAGAGAGAGAGAGAGAGAGAGAGAGAGATGACTCATGCTGCACTAGGGCACTTTTCCATCAAACCGGTCACTTAGATACATGTACTTATTCTCACATAAGCCTTATTTTCTTCGCAAAAACTAACCCTCGATGGATCTTAAATCAACACAGGATCTAATAAGAACAGGGTCCTGATTCAGACCCTATCATCAACGTCTAACCATCCCCCTACACACCTGTCTAATCTCAATTATCCAAATCCTCACATCTTAATCGGTTACTAACTGACGTCATTCCAATATAACCGTTACAGCCATCCCACTCACCTCAACCTATATACAATGGAGCAGTCATTCCTCTCAGCTGATCTACTGGAACCCTTTTCCTCATTAAAATTAACCTAATAAAGCAGTCATTGCCACTATGCAAAATTTCCATTGTAATTCCATGAATTCCAACTATTACCATTCTTAAAGCTTTTAATAACGAACAAAAATCTCCGACAGGCCCTTTCACATGCATTCTCAATTTTAAGATTAACCTTTTATTTTAATTATTGCGCCATTCGTTTCAGCCTCTCACTTGCTTTTATTTGTATGTATGTATGTATGTATGTAAATGCGCACAAACACATCTAACCTATCTATAAGAGAAGTATCTAGTTTAATATATATATATATATATATATATATATATATATATATATATATATATATATATATATATATATATATACATATATATATATAATATATGTATATATATATTCATATATATATATATATATATATATATATATATATATATATATATATATATATATATATATATATATATATATATATATATATATATATATACACACACACACACACATAATATTACAATAACCATAAACATATGTTCCCGATCAAAAGTTTTAATAGAAATAAAAGTCCTTCACAGGAAAAAAGTCATACAACCACGACCTTCGACAATGACATCTACTGTGTGGCAGTCATCCTCCGATAAAAGGAGACGCCTTGTCATTAATCAATTTTAGAAGCCGTTCATAAAACTAACAACAGATACTTGATTAATCTGCAAGTGACTGGCCCATTAAACTTTTCGGTCAATGAGATATTATCTCAGTCGCTCCACGGTTAACTAGTGAAAATAATCCATTTGCACCTGGATGTACCGTATGCCCCTTGGTTCTTCTACAAATACATCTACACATCTAGCCATCTGTGACGAGGTATGTATGTACAGTATATATATATATATATATATATATATATATATATATATATATATATATATATATATATATATATATATATATATATATATATATATATACACACACACACACACACACACACACACACACACATATATATATATATATATATATATATATATATATATATATATATATATATATATATATATATATATATATATATGTGTGTGTGTGCGCGCGCGTGTATGTGGGTATTATCTAATAACGTAAGAAATAGAAATGGATATGGGCAGGTCACACAAGTAAAATGAGAATGAGAGATAATAGATGGACATTAACAATAATAGAATGGGTACCTAAAGATTGCAAAAGAAACAGGGGACGGAAGAGAAGACGATAGATTGACGAACTCGGAAAGTTTGCGAGAGTAGACAAGCATAAAAAGACCATAAACAAACACACGTGGAAGGTTACAATGCATACCACATAAATAAATACATAAAAATACTCTCACACACAAATATATCATAAATAGATGTTTCCAAACTTTCTGAAAAACAACTCACTGTAGGTGTCAGGTTATTCATATGAAGAATATGATAACCTCAAGTATCAAAATAGTTCTGGGCTGAACCATCAAAAAACCTGTGACATCGAAAGGGCTATAATTTCTGACGTTGGCCTTAATAACATCCAGGCAGCCCCTTGACCATCCCACAGCCGAGTCTCAATTTCCTTCTGCCATACTTTCCTTGTTATGTGTCCATCTGTTTATCAATTACAAGGTGGAGAGGCAGAAGTCATTGATTTACGGATTAGCCCTTGGCTACCATCTATACGCTATACGTTGTTGAGATGAATGGTCAGTTATTACGGGTTGGCAGGTTGCCTCTTAGCCAATGTTCATTACAATGCCCTTGAAGAAAGGGGGTTAAGGAACGTCTATGTAAAAAGGAAAAAAAAATATATGGCCATGTTAAAGTAGCTCTACTATGTTTTCTCAGTATCTTATGACCAACGACTGGGTTGATGTAATGAAATATGTTACCAGTGTAATGTTGGTTGAGCAAAGCAGATAGTTAAAGGATATTTCTTTCATAGATTTTCATGTTTAATGAAAATTAATTGTGAGATCAATGTAACATTTCAGAACAGAATAATGTATGCATTATGGGAAAATAATGGAATACAATCCAGTTCAAATCTTGGCGACATGTATGCAATGATACACGCAAATGTATATTACTTTTATATGATTAATTTTAAATGCTAAAAAAGGAAGCCGAAAGCCGCAACTACTAAAACTATATTTCTAAAACTTCACACCAGTTCAATAAATGATTAAATTCAAAAACGCGTCTCGGATAATCAAACGTTACATACATTTGAGGTCAACCATTTGGAAAGGAATGACAACTTACCTTGCCAATAATCAGTGTTCTTCCTCAGTGGTTCTTTGTTCCACGAACATTGAAAGGCAAGGATTTTCACAATTAAGTCCCTATCAGTGAAGGCAGCAAAATTTTCTACAAATTTAACTTTACTTTCATTCAGAATCTGTTTCCTTTGTATATGAATCTTCAATTCTGTGGAATAATACCAAACTATTCAATAAATCAGTGGTCATTAAGATTTGCTTAACTAATGCTTTTTATAAAACACCAAATCTGCTGGGTCTCTAGCGGGGTTACAAGGCTGCTTTTCCAACAAGGGTTGTAACTTGCTTGGAATAATAATAACAATAATACTAATAATAATAATAATATAATGAGTGAGAGAAAATTGTAATGCAGGCATTTGCAGTATCACTATAAAACAGGTGGACTGACACCATTTTACTCCAACGTAAATCAACCCTGTTAATCAAAACGAACCACGGGTTAATTATTGCGTTGAAAAAGGTTATTTCCCTTATCTACCCAAAGAACAAACTTCATCTGTTGCCACCTGCATGCCCCTATATAGGATCTACTGACTACCACCGGTAACTGTTGTACAGTACAAACTTTCTCTTTTGCCAAATGCATGCTCTCCTATATAGCACCTACTGACTACCATTGGTAACAGTTGTACAGTAAACACTTCCTCTGTCATCATCAGCATACTCCTATTTAACACATACTAAATACCACTAGTAACAGGTGTACAGTAAAAACTTCCTCTGTTGTCATCTGCATGCTCCTATATAGCACCTACCCAATACCACTGGTAACATGTGTACAGTAAAAACTTCCTCTGTTGTCATTTGCATACTCCTATATAGGACCTAATGAATACTACTGGTAACAGGTGTTCAGTAAACACTTCCTCTGTTGCCATCTGCATGCTCCAATATAGCCCCTACTCAATACCACAGGTAACAACTGTACACTACAAACTTCCTCTGTTGTCATCTGCATGCTCCTATATAGGACCTACTCAATACCACTGGTAACAGCTGTACACTACAAACTTTCTCTGTTGCCATCTGCATGCTCCAATATAGCACCTACTCAATACCACTGGTAACAGTTGTACAGTACAAACTTTCTCTGTTGTCATCTGCATACTCCTATATAGGACCTAATGAATACCACTGGTAACAGGTGTTTAGTAAACACTTCCTCTGTTGCCATCTGCAAGCTCCTATATAGCACCTACTCAATACCACTGGTAACAGTTGTACAGTACAAACTTCCTCTGTTGTCATCTGCATGCACCTATATAGCAACTACTCAATACCACTGGTAACAGTTGTACAGTACAAACTTCCTCTGATGTCATCTGCATGCTCCTATATAGCACCTACTGAATACCACTGGCAACAGGTGTACAGTACAAACTTCCTCTGCTATCATCTGCATACTCCTATATAGCACCTACTAAATACCACCGGTAACAGGTGTACACTACAGACTTCCTCTGTTGTCACCTGCATACTCCTATATAGCATGCACTGAATACCACTGGTAACAGGTGTACAGTAAAAACTTTCTCTGAGGCACCTACTGAATACCACTATTAACAGGTGTACAGTACAAACTTCCTCTGCTGTCATCTGCATACTCCTATATAGCACATGCTGAATACCAATGGTAACAGGTGTACAGCAAAAACTTCCTCCGTACCACCTACTGAATACCCCTGGTAACAGGTGTACAGTACAAACTTCCTCTGTTGTCATCTGCATACTCCTATATAGCACCTACTCAATACCACTGGCAACAGGTGTACAGTACAAACTTCCTCTGCTGTCATCTGCATGCTCCTATATAGCACCCACTGAATACCACTGGTAAAAGGTGTACAGTACAAACTTCCTCTGGTGTCATCTGCATGCTCCTATATAGCACCCACTGAAAACCAATGGTAACAGGTGTACAGTACAAACTTCCTCTGCTGTCATCTGCATGCTCCTTTATAGCACCCACTGAATACCACTTGTAAAAGGTGTACAGTACAAAATTCCTCTGCTGTCATCTGCATGCTCCTATATAGCACCCACTGAATACCACTTGTAACAGGTGTAAACTAACAAATTTCCTCTCCTGTCATCTGCATACTCATATATAGCATGCACTGAATACCACTGGTAACAGGTGTACTGTACAAACTGCCGCTACTGTCATCTGCATGCTCCTATATAGCACCTACTGAATACTACTAGTAATAGGTATACAGTACAAAATTCCTATGTTGTCGTCTGCATACTACTAAATAGCCCCCACTGTATACCAACGGTAACAGGTGTACAGTACAAACTTCCTCTGTGGTCATCTGCATACTCCTATATAGCACCTACTGAATACCACTGGTAACAGGTGTGCAGTACATACGTTCTCTGTTGTCAACTGCATGCTCTAATATAACACCTACTAAATACCACTGGCAACAGGTATACAGTTCAAACTTCCTCTGCTGTCATCTGCATACTCCTACATAGCATGCACTGAATACCACTGGTAACAGGTGTACAGTACAAACTTCCTCTGCTGTCATCTGCATACTCCTATATAGCATGCACTGAATACCACTGGTAACAGGTGTACTGTACAAACTGCCGCTCCTGTCATCTGCATGCTCCTATATAGCACCTACTGAATACAACTAGTAACAGGTATACAGTACAAAATTCCTATGTTGTCATCTGCATACTACTATATAGCCCCCACTGTATACCAACGGTAACAGGTGTACAGTACAAACTTCCTCTGTGGTTATCTGCATACTCCTATATAGCACCTACTGAATACCACTGGTAACAGGTGTGCAGTACAAACTTACTCTGTTGTCAACTGCATGCTCCAATATAGCACCTACTAAATACCACTGGCAACAGGTGTACAGTTCAAATTTCCTCTGTTGCCATCTACATGCTCCTATATAGCACCTACTGAATACCAATGGTAACAGGTGTGCAGTACAAACTTACTCTGTTGTCATCTGCATGCTCCAATATAGCACCTACTGAATACCACTGGCAACAGGTGTACAGTTCAAACTTGCTCTGTTGTCATCTGCATGCTCCAATATAGCACCTACTGAATACCACTGGCAACAGGTGTACAGTACAAAAACTTTCTTTGTTGTCATCTGCAAGCTGCTATATAGCACCTACTGGATACCACTGGCAACAGGTGTACAGTGCAAACTTCCTCTGCTGTCATCTGCATACTCCTATATAGCACCCACTGAATACCACTGGTAACAGGTGTACAGAGCAAACTTCCTCTGTTGTTATCTGCATGCTCCTATATAGCACCTATTGAATACCACTGGCAACAGGTGTGCAGTGCAAACTTCCTCTGCTGTCATCTGCATGCTCCTATATAGCACCTATTTAATACCACTGGTAACAGGTGTACACAACAAACATCCTCCGTTGTCATCTGCATGCTCCTATATAGCACCTACTGAATACCACTGGTACCAGGTGTACACAACAAACATCCTCCGTTGTCATCTGCATGCTCCTATATAGCACCTACTGAATACCACTGGTACCAGGTGTACACAACAAACATCCTCCGTTGTCATCTGCATGCTCCTATATAGCACCTACTGAATACCACTGGTACCAGGTGTACACAACAAACATCCTCCGTTGTCATCTGCATGCTCCTATATAGCACCTACTGAATACCACTGGTAACGTGTCCACAACAAACATCCTCCGTTGTCATCTGCATGCTACTATATAACACCTACTGAATACCACTGGCAATAGGTGTACAGTAAAAACTTCCTCTGTTGTCATCTGCATGTTCCTATATAGCACCTACTGAATACCACTGGCAACAGGTGTACAGTGCAAACTTCCTCTGCTGTCATCTGCATGCTCCTATATAGCACCTACTGAATACCACTGGTAACAGGTGTACACTATAAACTTCCTCTCTTGTCATCTGCATACTCCTATATAGCACCCACTGAATACCACTGGTAACAGGTGTACCGAGCAAACTTCCTCTGTTGTTATCTGCATGCTCGTATATAGCACCTATTGAATACCACTTGTAATAGGTGTACAGTACAAACTTCCTCTGGTGTCATCTGCATGCTCCTATATAGCACCTACTGAATACCACTGGTAATAGGTGTACACAACAAACATCCTCCGCTGTCATCTGCATGCTCCTATATAGCACCTACTGAATACCACTGGTAATGTGTACACAACAAACTTCCTCTGTTGTCATCTGCATGTTCCTATATAGCACCTATTGAATACCACTGGCAACAGGTGTGCAGTGCAAACTTCCTCTGCTGTCATCTGCATGCTCCTATATAGCACCTACTGAATACCACTGGTAACAGGTGTACACAACAAACATCCTCCGTTGTCATCTACATGCTCCTATATAGCACCTACTGAATACCACTGGCAACGTGTACACAACAAACATTCTCCGTTGTCATCTGCATGCTCTTATATAGCACATACTGAATACCACTGGTAACATGTACACAACAAACTTCCTCTGTTGTCATCTACATGTTCCTATATAGCACCTACTGAATACCACTGGCAACAGGTGTACAGTGCAAACTTCCTCTGCTGTCATCTGCATGCTCCTATATAGCACCTACTGAATACCCCTGGTAACAGGTATACACTACAAACTTCCTCTGTTGTCATCTGCATACTCCTATATAGCACCCACTGAATACCACTGGTAACAGGTGTACAGAGCAAACTTCCTCTGTTGTTATCTGCATGCTCCTATAAAGCACCTACTGAATACCACTGGTAATGTGTACACAACAAACTTCCTCTGCTGTCATCTGCATGCTCCTATATAGCACCTACTGAATACCACTGGTAATAGGTGTACACAACAAACTTCCTCTGTTGTCATCTGCATGTTCCTATATAGCACCTATTGAATACCACTGGCAACAGGTGTGCAGTGCAAACTTCCTCTGCTGTCATCTGCATGCTCCTATATAGCACCTACTGAATACCACTGGTAACAGGTGTACACAACAAACATCCTCCGTTGTCATCTGCATGCTCCTATATAACACCTACTGAATACCACTGGTAACGTGTACACAACAAACATCTTCCGTTGTCATCTCCATGCTCCTATATAGCACCTACTGAATAACACTGGCAATAGGTGTACAGTACAAACTTCCTCTGTTGTCATCTACATGTTCCTATATAGCACCTATTGAATACCACTGGCAACAGGTATACAGTGCAAACTTCCTCTGCTGTCATCTGCATGCTCCTATATAGCACCTACTGAATACCACTGGTAACAGGTGTACACTACAAACATCCTCTGTTGTCATCTGCATGTTCCTATATAGATCTATTGAATATTCACTAGTACGACCGTTACACGTGTTATCTGTTGTCATGTGTACATTACTTCATTGTACCTATTGACTACTATATACTAAAAAGTGTACAAATGTTATATGTGGCAATTTGCATGTTCTCATATAGCACCTAATAGCTACTAACTAGTAAGATATGAAAAAAACTTCATCTACTACCATCTGTCTGATTCTGTATAGTACCTACCACCTGTTTACTGGTAACAAGCATACAAAAGTCATATGTATGCTCCTGTAAAACACTTACTAACTACTAACTATTAAGAAGTGCACAAATGTTCTGTTGTCATCTACATGTTCCTTTATTGAACCTACTAATCAATAACTGCTAAGTGAACTGTTTTACGTGACCATTTGCTTGTTCCTGTATAACACCTACTAGCTACTAACTAGTAAAATGTGTACAAACGTTAATCTTTAACTATTTATCTGCATGTCCTTGTATAGCACCTGATTATGTACTAGTAAGAAGTGTACAAACATTATCAGTTGCCACATGTACGTTACTTCATTGCGCCTTAACTAATATCTATTAAGAAGTGTACAGACGTTATATTTGCCCATTTGCACATTCCTACTTAGCACCTAGTAGCTACTAACTATTAGGAAGTGTAAAAACGTCCCGTTTTCTTCTAAACGGTCTTCTATAGCAACTAAGAGGTACTAACTATTAAGAAGTGTACAAACGTCATCTGTTGTCATTTGCATATTCCTATTGAGCATCAACTGATTACTAACTAGTGAGTAATGTGTAAACATCATCTGGGGCAATCACAATGTTAATATATAGCATCTGCTTTCTACTTACTAATAAGAAGTGTATTATCATCATAGGAGAGCATCTGTATGTTCCTGTATAGCAACCTACTAGCTACTAAATCGTAAGAAGTGTAAAAACGTCATATTATTATTATTATTATTATTACTTGCTAAGCTACAACCTTAGTTGGAAAAGTAGGATGCTATAAGCCCAGAGGCCCCAACAGGGAAAAAAGCTCAGTTACGAAAGGAAACAAAGGAAAAATAAAATATTTCAAGAACAGCAATAAATCACCTACTAACCACTAACAAGTAAGAAACGGACAAACGTCAACCGTTGTCAATTGCATGTTTCTGTGTAGCACTAACAGGATACTAACTTTTAAAAAGTATACAAACGTCATCTGTATGGTTCATACAACACCCACTGACAATTAACAAGTAAGATTATTATCATTAGTAGCCGAGCAACAATACTAGCTACAAAATGAGGGTGCAATAACATTACAAGGGAAAGCAGCCCTGTGGGGAAAGGAAATAAGACGAATAACCAATAAACCATATATGAACAATAATGAAAAACAGGATAATATATTTTAGGATTAATAACCACAGTTACAACCTCTAGGTTGGGAATATAATTCCACAATTTGAATATAGTGTAGTGTTGAATCTTATGATGAAGGCAACACTGTTAGAATTAACTGCATACTTAGTTCGTTGTACATGGTGATATAACATGGAAAGAACTGATAACAAAGGATGGTCAGAATTATTATACACTTTATGCAAAATGCACAAAGAACTAACTGAGCAATGGTGCCAGAGACTAATATCCAGATCAAGAATAAGTAATCTAATACACAACAGACGAAGTAGAGATAGAGAAAAATATCAAATTATGGTAGAATGAAAGAATTAAAACCTTTCCTCAGGATAGATTCATCATGAAAAAAAAATCTTAAAAGCCTATCTCAATATAGCAATTTTTTGGTGCAGTTGAAGAAGAAACCGACTGAATGTGTTTCTTAAAGGTAAATTTGCAACAGCCACCCATAGAAATTTAAATGAGTTGCACATAGTTAAAGACATTATCAATACAATGATCTGGATGTTCAGTAGCCACTGTTCTTGATCTTATACTCATACTTTGAATTCTTTTCCAGGTTCACCTTCATCCCCATAATTTGCATCATGCACTAATTTTATTTAGACCTCTACTAGGGATTCAGCCTCCACAGGTCAACAATCAGTAGATGGAATTGGTGCATAGATAGCAGAATCATCTGCATAAGCAACGAGCTAGTTTTCTAGGCGAAAGTATTGGGCCGAGCACGCTACTCTAAGGAACACCACAAACAACATTCCTTTAGTCACACTAGTGCTTATCAACAACTACTCTTTGAAATTTATTACTTGATCTCACTAATGCTGCTAAGAAATAAACCACCTACTCCCACCAGTTCAAATTTTAAAAACAAGGGCTTCATGACTAACAGAGTCTAAGGCACCACTAACATTACGGCCAATCATACGTACATGCGAGTACAATAAAAGGATTCCTGTACAGCAATGGAAATTTTAATAAAGGTATAATATGCTCCAAGCCCTTTGTGAAACCCAAACTCCAAACCTGGGAACAGGTGATTACCTTCAGCATACTTATTTACACATTATGCCAGAGATGCTATAAATCTTTACATGGTAAGAGAGTTATGGAAATCAGGCAATACTTGCCAGGACTAGAGCTACCACAAGGATACCTACCTCATGGATTGACATTAACAATTCTCCGACAAGTAAAAGAAGATTTTCTTGATGACATGCGAAAAAGTAACAGAACTTATGAGCCAAGATATCTACTGTCTTTACAAAAAACAAAAGAAAAGAAAAGTACCATTTAGTTCTATATATTCATAAGCATAAAGGTCGAATAAAAGTGTTTTAATTTCACGAGACCAGAAAACTAAATTATTTAGTTTAGCTTTAGGAAACCAGGAATGTGGAGGATTGAGTTTCTCATTACTCTAATTACTGTCAAACACATCAGCCAAAGGGGTTGCATTTTCCATTGGAAAGTGAGTAACAAAGACATCTGGTTGAAGTAAACAAGGAACTGTTAAGTCTAGACTAAGAGAGCAGATTTGAGGGTAGCCAACCATATATGTTCCTAGGTTGTACCAGAAGGATTTCCTTCATGGTCAAATTATATTTCTTCCAAGATGAAGCATAAACTCTTTAAGTAGCATTTTATAGCAGTGCATTTATTTCAAGTCAAACCTGATCTCACTTTTCCAAAAATGATCAGCCTTCAGTTCCCCCAAAGAAATATGTCTATAATTATCATTTGAGTGAGGTTTGTCCTTCACTCGGTATCATAACACACAAGAATGGATATATCATTCAATTATGTTGACCAGATTTTCATTTAAGAGGAAAGGATCAATTTCTTGATAAAAATGTGACCACTTCAAATGCATAATATAACACAAAAAGCCATTCCAATCTGCTTGAGATTTAGAAAATATCTTAAGAGTATGAAACATCAAGAATAGGCTGCTTATCAAGGAGACTAAGGCATGCTCAGACATCTTAACTAGGCTACAAACCTTGCTTGTTGTAACTCTAGGTAAGTCAATGTATGCTAAGTACAAGCAATTATCAGATTTGTGAGTAACCTCACTTATGATTTGACCACAACCTGATTCTGAAACAGTCAAAAGCTATTAGGCACACATGATCAATAGGAGAAACCGGTTTTAACTACTCAACCACACACTATGGTTAACATTGAAATAATCAACAATCACAAAAGAAGTCTTCCTATAGTTTTCTTATATCTTGGTAATAGTGGTAAGAAGATAATCGGAAATGAAATCATCCAAATCTGGATTTTGGTAAATGGAACACAAATAAAGATGGCTAAGCTAAAAACTTTCCTAACTTGAATTTCATGGTATCCACATTCACAGCAATACATATGGAAAGTAAGTACTCAGTCATCCATTGCCATCAACTTATTCTTATATAGCACCTACTGGCTACTAACGAGTTTGGTAACTAGAAGTATACAAACCTAATACCATCTGTATGTTCGTATATGACATCTATTGACTAGTAACCAGTATAAAGTGTACAAACGTTATCTGTCGCAATCTGTAGGTTCCTATAGAGCACTTAATGACAACAGTAGGACATGAACATACGTCATCTGTTGCCATATGTAGGTTCCTATAGAGTACTTACTGACAACAGTAGGATGTGTACATACATCAGCTGTTGGCTTCTGTAGGTTTCTATAGAGTACTTACTGACAACAGTAGGACATGTACATACGTCATCTGTTGCCATATGTAGGTTCCTATAGAGTACTTACTGACAACAGTAGGATGTGTACATACATCAGCTGTTGGATTCTGTAGGTTTCTATAGAGTACTTAGTGACAACAGTAGGACATGTACATACGTCATCTGTTGCCATATGTAGGTTCCTATAGAGCACTTACTGACAACAGTAGGATGTGTACATACATCAGCTGTTGGCCTCTGTATGTTTCTATAGAGTACTTACTGACAACAGTAGGACATGTACATACGTCATCTGTTGCCATATGTAGGTTCCTATAGAGCACTTACTGACAACAGTAGGATGTGTACATACATCAGCTGTTGGCTTCTGTAGGTTTCTATAGAGTACTTACTGACAACAGTAGGACATGTACATACGTCATCTGTTGCCATATGTAGGTTCCTATAGAGCACTTACTGACAACAGTAGGATGTGTACATACATCAGCTGTTGGTTTCTGTAGGTTTCTATAGAGTACTTACTGACAACAGTAGGACATGTACATACGTCATCTGTTGCCATATGTAGGTTCCTATAGAGCACTTACTGACAACAGTAGGATGTGTACATACATCAGCTGTTGGCCTCTGTATGTTTCTATAGAGTACTTAGTGACAACAGTAGGACATGTACATACGTCATCTGTTGCCATATGTAGGTTCCTATAGAGCACTTACTGACAACAGTAGGATGTGTACATACATCAGCTGTTGGCTTCTGTAGGTTTCTATAGAGTACTTACTGACAACAGTAGGATGTGTACATACATCAGCTGTTGGCTTCTGTAGGTTTCTATAGAGTACTTACTGACAACAGTAGGATGTGTACATACATCAGCTGTTGGCTTCTGTAGGTTTCTATAGAGTACTTACTGACAACAGTAGGATGTGTACATACATCAGCTGTTGGCTTCTGTAGGTTTCTATAGAGTACTTACTGACAACAGTAGGACGTGTACATAAAGTCATCCGTTGCCATCTATACATTCGCGTAGAACACCTAATGATTACTACCATAGGTAGCAGGTAGGCCAGGGCACCAGGCACCCGTTGAGATACTACCTAGAGATTTATGGGGTCTTGACTGGCCAGACAGTACTACATTGGATCCTTCTCTCTGGTTACCGTTCATTTTCCCTTTGCCTACACACACATAATAGTCTGACCTATTCATTACATATTCTCCTCTGTCCTCATACACCTGACAACACTGAGATTACCAAACAATTCTTCTTCATCCAAAGGGCTACTGCACTGTAATTGTTCATTGGTCAATTTCATCTGGATAAGGGTAGAAGTGACTCTTCAGCTGTGGTAAGCAGCTTTTCTAGGAGAAGGACACTGCAAAATCAAACCATTGTGCTTTAGTCTTGGGTAGTGCCATAACCTCTGTACAATGGTCTTCCACTGTCTTGGGTTAGAGTTCTCTTGCTTGAAAGCAGACTCGGCCACACTATTCTATCTTACAATATTCTCTTCCTCTTGTTTTGTTAAAGTTTTTATGGTGTACAAAGGAGGTATTTATTTTAATGTTCCTGTTCTTGAAATATTTTATTTTTCCTTGTTTCCTTTCTTTACTGGGCTTTTTTCCCTGTTGGAATCACAGGGCTTATGGCATCCTGCTTTTTCTACTAGGGTTGTAGCTTAGCAATTAATAATAATAATAATAATAATAATAATAATAATAATAATAATAATAATGATAAAAATAATAATAATAATGATAATAATCAAATTAGAAATTGTCTGTCAATGAACGCAATCTCTCTTTCTCTCTCTCTCCATATACAGAGAGAGAGAGAGAGAGAGAGAGAGAGAGAGAGAGAGAGAGAGAGAGAGAGAGAGAGAGAGAGAGAGAGAGAGAGAGAGAGAGAAAATACGTAGCTGTGACTACCCGCTTTAATGGTAAAAATTTTGACGAAGTTATAGTCTCTTGTCTGTTACTTCTGTTTCCTCTGACTTTTCCACATTATATCCACTACAATCATGTTCATTAGCATTCCAAAAACATCTAGATACCTCATTCATTATTCAGATAAAAAAAAAAGCTAAATTTTAGGAAAATGGCCCAAATCGTCCTTTCTCGTCACTTAAGTAGGTGCCGAGTCAACTTATCTTTTCATAGAGGCCAGTGCGAGACATAAAATGGCAAAACAATACTATACATATACATACATACATACATACATACATACATACATATATATATATATATATATATATATATATATATATATATATATATATATATATATATATATATATGTATGTATGTATGTATGTATGTATGTATGTATATATATATATATATACATACACACATATATATATATATATATATATATATATATATATATATATATATATACATATATATATACATATATATATATATATAATATATATATATATATATATATATATATATATATATATATATATATATATATATATATGTGTGTGTAGTAAATTTCGGAGGTGAAAATCAGACGATTCACGAAAAAAAAAAATTCAAATGAAATATTCCATAACAACGATATCCGACTGAAAACTGGAATTTTGCTTGTTTATGCTATTAACATACAAATATAGATTGTATAACTTATGTCTCAGAAATTAAATCCTTTGGTCTTACATGAGGTCGAATCACAATTTATTGAATGTGGGCCATAAGACCCCGATACTGGGGTCGGGGACAACCTCAATGTTGTTCTGTGAAGTAAAATTCAAAAGAGGATGAACATCAGGATGGAAGAAAGGACGCGTCAACAGAGGTAAAGTAAAGAACTAAATAAGGAGTACAGCCAGGAGTAGTAGGGATGCTGCTCAATTCCTTAAGCAATGTCTAAGGCGTAAGATGTACCGACGGGAGATTACCTAGCTTCTTATAGTGACGATTCAGATAATAAAAGTTCCGTTGTAAAAATAAAGTGTAGAGAAATTCATCACAGAATATTTCTGAGTAAACATAAAGAAAAAAAAATGTGTGCTTGTTAAAGATGCAAAATATAACTACGATTTAGTATGCATCCCAAAACACGCAAACTCTCCCTCTCCCCCCCCCAAAAAAAAAAAAGACCTAGAAAATCACTGTACATATTTTTCCTAAGCCATTACTTTCACCATCGCAGGATGACAGAAACCGCCGAGATGATTAGAAAAGGTCTCGGGCTCCCTTATTAAACAGCTGATGGACTGGTCTTTCGCATGCAACTTGGAACGTCCAGTGGGAAGGGGGTAGAGATGACCTCCCATACGTTCGGATTCGTCCTGCGCCCTAAAGCCATATGGGTAATCATTTCGTGGGTCAATTTTCTTGTAACGACTACCTGCATTGGTGTGGCCGCTCAAGATTCCCTTCACGGATAATTCGACAAGAACATAAACTAGACATTGGGAACCAAGTAGCCAGGTTAATAGAAAAGAGGGTTACTGGCGAATATTGGAGTACAGATATTGCTTGTTTTGTTAAATTTAGATTTATATGTGAATATTTGTATATGCCTTTATAAGGTCACTTGTGTCTGTGTATAATAAATAAATAATATAAATAAATAAATAAATATATATATATAT